>NC_056732.1:1121627626-1121875445 GCF_019279795.1 Protopterus annectens | reverse complement strand
AGTGCTAACTTTTCCCCCCTCTCACCCGCTAAAGGGCCCATCTCTATACCAGAAGAATGCAAAGTTCCTGTAATCACGGCTGCACAAGTAAAAACTACACTCTCCAAAGCCAAGAACACAGCATCCATGGGACCTGAAAACATCCCAGGCTGCATTCTACACAAACTGCAGAATGAACTGGAACCCCACCTAAGCACCATGTTCAATCATAGCCCCAGCTCAGGCTTTGTGCCCACTGAATGGTGCACAGCAACGGTTATCCCACTCCACAAAGGGCGAACCATCACAGATCCCGGGAACTACCACCCCATTAGCCTAACGAGCCTGGTCTGCAAGGCCATGGAACGTATCATCATGGATCTTATAAACAAAGACATTGGTAATCTCCAGACTCTGGACCCTACCCAGTTCGGGTTTGTAAAAGACAGATCATGTCTACTAAACCCGATAGACTTCTTTGAAGCAGTTACCAAAGCTGTAGAAGAGGGTAAGGTGGTTCACACAGCCTATCTAGATCTCGCCATGGCTTTTGACACCATCCCCCACTCTGGAATTATAGATAAACTCAATAAACTAGGTATAAATCCCAATGTCACAAGATGGGTTGCCAACTGGCTCACTGACAAAACCCACACTGTGAAAGTAGCAGACTCCAAATATGACTTCAGACCAGTGACAAGTGGAGAACCACAGGGTTCAGTCCTGGGTCCTCCCCTGTTTGGTATCTACTTTTCTGAAGTACAGGCTAACACAGAAGGTCTTTGGCTAATAAAGTTCACAGATGACTGCAAACTAGGAGCCATAATTGAAACGCCTAATGATGTGGACATCCTACAAAAAGGCCTCACTGAGACAGATGCCTGGTGTCAAAGCCATGGCCTCAAGCTCAGTGCCAAAAAGTGCATTGTCATCCCCTTTGGTAAAAACTATGTACCCATGAGCTACCACATAGGTGGTAGTCTACTTAACACCGAAAGTATGATAAGAGACCTTGAGACACAGGTGGACAGTAGTCTCTCCTTTGATAATCACATTCCCACAGTAGTCAGGAAATCCTTCTACGTGGCACACCTCATCACAAAAGGTTTCTCATCCAGGAAAAAAAAGGTCATTGTTCCCCTCTACTCATCACTCATTAGACCCATTATAGAGTACAACCCCCCTTTTGGTATGTACCTCACAAGACATCTGCAACAACTGGAAAGGCTGTAGAAATACCTCACAAAGAGGATTACCATCCTCAAACAGATACCCTACGCAGACCGTCTAAAAAAAACTACAGCTTTACTCTGTCGCATATTGCCTACTCAGAGGCGATCTCTGCCTAACATACAAAGCTATGTCAAACCCAGAGCTGTTGGACATGCTCTACTTAAAGGAATCCCAATCCTTATGAGCTACACATTCTAGGGACCTAAACCTTGTCACTACAATAAACAAAACATGCTGGAGGGATAGATTCCTGTCCCAGAGACTTCCCATACTCTGGAACAAACTACCTATCTATATCAAACAAAGCTCCTCATTAGCACTCTTCAAGAAAAATCTTGATGATTGGATGGGAAGTAGGAAATTCACGCCAGGGATCACCTCTATGGCTCTGCTCAACAGGAGCACAGGAAAATAATTTTCTTGGGTGGCAAAAGCCAGGGTACCTTTTTGGCTAGGCTCATATAGACCTTAGGGCCAATAGCCTAGTACCTACCTATGAACCTATGAAAGTTATATATTTTCTGATATTGTTCACAATATTTATTTATTTTTTGTTAGTGTTGCATTAGGCTAGATTTTGATGTTACTGATTTATGTGTAATTATTTTTCATAAGACTACATGTTGACAGGCATTGCATGAGTTAATTTTCTGATACTATTAGTGAAGAGGAAATGATGAGTAGTATTTAGGGTGTCCTTTAATGTGGATATACGACTTTGATGATGCCTTTTGAGGTGAAAGCACTTGGTTGTAGTGTTTTTTGCAGTGTCTGTGCTTTATTATCAAAATAAATCAGCATTTGTAACACAGAGCTCTTGTATGCCTGTGGAATTCTTTTTTTCCCTTTGCTGTTAGAACTAAAACCTGCTCCTCAAGGAAACACAAACCTGTCTGGTGGACATCCTCTATCAACAGGCTTTACAATTAAATGAAGAAACTGTTGTCCAAGGGTAAAAAGGAACACATTACAAATCAGAAAAACTCCCTCCTCACCCTTAACAAGCAAATTAGATCACAAAGTGAAAAACTCCAAAGGCAATTATGAGTTGAAACTAGCTTCCGAAATAAAGGGAAACCACAAATCCTACTTCAGTTACATTAGAAACCTCCATGGCAAAACCATAGTTTGTTCCAACTTGGTATTTAATGGTACCACTTACACTGATCCTGTTGACTTAGCCAACCAGCTAGCTGATAGATTCAGTGCAAACTTCACCCCCTTCTCATCCTGCAAAGGCCCAGTCAACATCCCCAATACTTGTCCCACACCTCACATCTCCATAGATTAAGTGTTAAAGGCCCTATCCAAGGCAAAGAACACAGCTTCCTTGGGACCTGATAGTATCCCAGGCTGTATTCTGCATCATCTCAAGCAAGAACTAGCTTCACTGTTGAGCACCCTATTCAACCACAGCCAAATTACAAGCTTCATTCCAGCAGAGGGGAGAACCGCCATTATCATCCCCTTGCACAAAGGTATTGCAACTACTGACCCGGGAAGCTATCTTTTAAACTATTAGCTTGACAAGTCTGATCTGTAAAGCCATGGAGCATATTATTATGGATCTCATAAACAAGGACATAGGCAATCTCATAGCACTCAACCTCATCCAATTCATTTTCTTCATGGGCAGATCTTGCCTATCGAACCTAGTTTACTTCTTTGAGACTGCCAGCAAGGTCCTGGCTGAGGGAAAGTCAGTACATACAGCCTACCTTGACCTGGCCAAGGACTTTAACACAATCTCCCACTCAGGCATTATCGAAAAGGTAACACAACTTGGTGTTAATCCCTATCTCATCAGATGGGTGGCCAACTGGCTCGCACGTACAAAATAGGCACCACCACACAGCTACAAATAACTGGTGCCAAAGTCATTGCCTTAAGTTAAATGCAAAAAAATGTATTATCATACCATTCAGCAAAAACACAGCCCCTCCTGATTAGCACATCAATGGCAACCCCCTAAGCACACAACCTGTGGTAGGAGACCTGGGTACTCAGGTTGACACCAATCTCACATTCGGCCATCATGTGGTGACAATGGTCAGAAAAGCCTTTTACTTGGTTCATCTCATAAGTAAAGGGATTATTACTTCTCTGTACTCCTTCCTCATTAGACTTACAATTGAGTGTAATGCCCCATTTGGTATGTACCTCTCCAAATACCTGCACCAACTGGAAAGCCACAGAAATACCTCCCAAAGAGAATCCATGGCCTCCAACACCTGTCCTATGTGGACAGGTTCAAATCACTTATCACTTTACTCAGTTGCATACATATTGCTCAGAGGTGATCTGTGTGTCACCTACAAGGAAATATTGTATCCTGCCCTATTAAAGATCCTCCATATCTGTAAGTCTAACTCCTCGCACATTACCTGCTCGATAGGCCTAAGCCTAATATGCGACATCAACAAAACCTGCTGGAGAGACAGGTTTGTCTCCCAGAGGCTGCCCTATCTCTGGAAAAGACTTCTCATACATGTCAAACAGAGTAACTCGCTGACCCTCTTCAAGCGCAACCTTGATGAGTGGATGGGAAACCACAAATTTGTCACAGGAGTTCCACTTTGTCCCTCATTGACAGGGATGACAGGTGCTAACTGAGGTTTCTATTTTGGGGATAAACTCTTGGCTAGGCTTGTACGGGCCCCAGGGCCATTAGCCTAGTAATCTCCTATGATCCTATGATTACGGCTGAGAACCACAGCATCATCTTCATTATTTTATTGTCGTAGATAAACTTTCTGCAGTGAAATCTTTGCTGCACATTAGCTGTATGCTCACTTGCCACCTGTCATGTCATGGTGTTAAAGAAACCAGTCAGAAGCCCAGTAATCTAAGTTTTCTGTGACTAATCTGTGAATCATAACATACTGGGAACCAAAGTCCAGGTGCAGCTGTCTTTTATCTGTTGCAGGAGAAATTGTTTCTGGCCCACTTAATAAATTATATTCTGCATTGTTGCTCTTCTGGAAGTTTCTGCAGTAACCATATTCCAGTTCATGTCTGGCATTGGCAAGTCTTGCCAATTATACTATTAACTTCTGGTCTACCACTGGAAGGATTCCTTTGATCATTTTGGTTCTTTGTTTTATATATTTGTAAATGTATATATGTATGTATGTATTTATCCAGCTAACTTCTTAACTCTACTCTGAGCTCCACTTTAGTTTGAGTGAGAAAGTGTTCTACTTCACTTTCACAATTGCTCATCAGTTCTACTGGTGAATTCCCTCTCATTTATAAGAAACTAAACCCTCTTTCTGTTTATTTTCCTTAATCACAATGTGTACTCTGATATCTTAACATCCCGGTTACAATTCTTACCATATCATATCTCAATTTCTGTGTTATTGCCCACGTCTCCATTTATTCAATAGTGGGGCTAACTCAGGGAGCTTTTCCTTTAGGTAACGTATTTCTTAATGGCACTATTCTCTACTGCGCTCCTTGTGCATTATGTAATGCTTCTCCCTCTTCCACTAGCCACAAGCTCATTCATGTGCATAAGACTTTGGGTTGGCATAATGCTTAATGTGTTTACTTTACAGCCATAAAGTACAGGGTTTGATTCTCACCTTTGGAAGAGCAATTGGATAGGCTTAAAATGGCTCACAATAGCAGTTAATCTAGTACTTACCTACAACTGTCAGTTTCATTTTGGTGCTATTCATTATTTACATAACACTACAAATTACAGAAAATATTTTGCATTAAAATACTAGAACAGCACTAAGAAAATCAGTACTGCTACCATAGGTTCATAGGTTCATAGGTTCATACTAGGCTATCTGCCCTAGGGCATTTATAAGCCTAGCCAGAGTATGTTTGGTTTTCGCCACCCATTTTAAATTAATTTTGCTATGCCCTTTTTCGAGGTTAGTATACTGTGCCTCTGTCTAACAGTAACACAGAAGTGATACCCGGGGTAAACCTACGATCTCCCATCCACTCATCAAGATTCCTCTTGAAAAGAGTCAATGAGGGACTCTGCCTAACCTGGACTGGGATTTTATTCCAGAGTGAAGGGAGCCTCTGGGTTATGAATCTGTCCCTCCAGCATGTCCTATTTATTTCAGTGCTGAGGTTCAAGTCTCGAGCGTGTAGCTCGATGGGATTTGGATTTTTGAGGTGCAGCATGTCCCTTAATTCCGGGTTGGACATGGCCTTATACGCCAGGCACAGGTCACCTCTGAGCAGGCGGTATGCCACTGAGTAGAGCTGGAGTTTCTTTAACTGGGCAGCATATGGCATCTGTTTGAGCCCTTTGATTCTCTTGGTGAGGTACTTTTGGGGTCTTTCCAGTTGCTGCAGGTGTGTGGTAAGGTACATCCCAAAAGGGGCATTGTACTCAATTATGGGCCTGATGAGGGATGAGTAAAGAGGCACGATGACCTCCCCTAATCTAGATGTGAATCCCTTCATGATTAGGTGGGCTATATAAAATGTTTTTCTAACCACTTTGGCCACGTGGTTGTCAAATGAGAGATTGTTATCAACTTGGGTCCCCAGGTCCCTAATTACTTCTTCTGTACTTAATGGATTACCACCTATGTGGTAATTTGTGGGCACTTTGTTTTTGCCAAAGGGGATGACTATACACTTTTTGGCGTTTAGCTTGAGGCCATGGCTCTGGCACCAGTTGTCTGTTTCTACGAGGCCCTTTTGGAGGATGCTTGTGTCGGCTGGAGAGTCGATTATGGCGCCCAGTTTGCAGTCATCTGTGATCTTGGTCAGCCACAGTCCTTCCGTGTTGGCCTGTACCTCCGAGAAATATATACCAAACAAGAGAGGTCCCAGGACTGAGCCTTGTGGGATGCCACTTGTAACTGGTTTGGAGTCTGACATGGCTCCAGCAATTTAACCATGTGGGTTCTGTCCTTGAGCCAGTTTGCAACCCATCTAGTGACATAGGGGTTTATATTTAAGCTGGTGAGCTTATCTATAATGCCCGAGTGGGGTATTGTATTGAAGGCTTTACGAGGTCCAGATAGGTTGTATGGACCACCTTCCCTTCGTCAATGGCCTTGGTGACTGTTTCAAAGAAGTCAACCAGGTTTAAGAGGCAGGATCTGCCTTTAACAAAGCCAAACTGGGTAGGATCCAGTGTCTGTAGGTCCCCAATATCTTTATTTATGAGGTCCATGATGATCCTTTCCATAGCTTTGCAGACCAAGCTAGTCAGGCTTATGGGGCGATAGTTTCCAGGGTCCGTTGAGGCACCACCTTTGTGGAGAGGGAACACTGTTGCTGCACGCCACTCTTTGGGTACATATCCTGTAGTAAGGCTGAGATTGAACAGTAGTTTTATGTTTGGGTTTAGCTCTTCTTGGAGTTCATGTAGGCAGCCTGGGACACCGTCTGGTCCCATTGATGCTGTGTTTTTGCTTTGAGAGGGCGGCTCCCACCTGAGCATCTGAGATGTCAGGGGCAGCACTCTGCTGGGATAGATATTTGCCCTTTGGTGGGGAGGGGAGAAGTTTGCGCTGAACCTGTCAGCTAGGATGTTGGCAATGTCTGTGGGATCAGTGTATTTTTGTCATTTTGGACTAATTCTGAGCATATCTGGGAATTCCCACCCAGGTTCCTAACATAACTAAAGAAAGCCTTGTGATTATCCTTAGTGTCCTGTGCAATTTTTCTCAAGCTGGCCTTTGACGATTTTATGAGTGCCCTTAGTTTTTGCTAATACTGATCAGAGATGCCTTCCCTTTTGGGATTTTGCTCTATCATGTAGTAGCTTCCTCCTTCTATTGTATAGTTTGTTTACGGTTGGGGTCCACCAGACAGGTCGCCTGCCTTTGGAGAATTGGGTCTTGGTTTTATTTGGGATTGCATGATCCATGCAGTCCTGAAGGTGTTCATAGAATGCATTTATAAAGGATTCTGTCTGGGCAGATTTTCCACAGGCCCGGGGCTTTGAAGGATTCCACCTCGGTTTTGAGGAGTGTGAAATTTGCTTTAGAGAAGTTTTCACTGTGGTTTTCTGGGCAGGGGGTGGGGTCAGGATGTGAATATCCAGTGAGATCAGTTTATGGTCTGATCTACCAGTGAGGATACACTTCTGGTCTGGAGCATAGAGTCCCCATGTTGGTGATGATCAGGTCCAGTATGTTTTCCTCTTGTGGGAGTGGAAACAAGTTGTTCCATAGCATTTGAGTTTATGAATTCTAGGAACCTTTGGGCAAGGGTGTTGGAGCTAGAGTAATGCTCCCAATCTATGTTTGGGTAGTTGAAGTCGCCCAATATAATGGTGTTCGGAGAGACCTTCATATTTTCCAGTGTTCTCAGGAAGGCCGAGTGGGGTTCCTGGGTTTGGGAGGGTGGTCTGTAGCAGGCTATAAACTGGAAGGCAGTTTTACCCACTGTTAGTTGCACATGGATAGTCTCTGATGCTTCGTGCTTTGCCACCAACCTGGAGGTGTGGGTATCTTTGATGAATATCGATACTCCCCTCCTTGTGGTTCGGCCCAAGTTTTGGGGAAAAGCATGGTATGAGGCATAACCTGGTAGTGCTGGGGTGCTCTCGGGACCCCTGAACCAGGTTTCTGTTACTGCACAGATATCGATGCTCTCCATGCTAAGGAGAATTTTGAGTGCGTGCATCTTGAGGTTTATACTTCTAGCGTTGAGTAGCATTACTCTTAGTTTCTTATCCCTTGTGATACCTATGTAGGTGGGTTTGTCTTTTGAGCCTTGCCTAAAAAAGGCACTATGGGGGTAGCAAGAGCCTTTGCCAATATCCGAAAGCCCAGGGGTGACAGGTGCAAGCCGTCCCTAGCAAAGCATCGTGGCTTGTCGTGCATATCATCCCAAGCTGATAGGCATTGGATCCCCTTTGAATGACACCAATACTTAAGCCAATTGTTGAAATTGATCATCTTGTCTTCATACTGTGGCATCATTCTTGGTGAGGGTACGATGCTACTCAAGGTCAGGGTCATACCAGTCAGGTAGTGTGTTAGTATGAAGAAATTATGCAAAACTCACAGTCAGTACCTTTATTATTAGGTCATGGCTATGTTCTAAAGTAATATATATTTGTTTTCCCATTCTGAAATTCAGTTTTACATTGTTCATAGCATTACAATAATGAAACAACTGCGAAAACTGCACACCTTATTTTTATTAAAGTAGGAATACATTATCAGAGTTGGTTGACTGAGTACCCTAAATTGTTCATACATGTTGAATGTACCCTTGCCTTGAGTTTATATCTGAGAAAGGATCATCCTGTATCATTTGACTTACCCAGTCAACAAACTTCTTATTCTGAATTCTAGATTGAAGGGTTCATATCTTATTTGGGGTCAAAGTAAACAAACTATCATTTACTTAGTAAACAGTACAGAGTAAACTCAATCTGATTGATTAAAATTTACATGAAGACTGAACTAGACATCATTCAATTCTTTTGAAGCTAGCCTTACAATGTTGCATACAGCATAATTGCCACCAGATGGCAGCAAAGTAACATCTTAAAACTAGTCATGCCTAAGTCTGTGACAAGAGAATATTTAAAAAAGGCACTAAAACTCTGCAGACTACTTGATTCACTAAAACTGTTTGTCTTAAAGCATTATAACATTATTACACTAATGCAAGTATTCTACAATAAAGAAGACCATTTGCAGGACTTTTATTGCATAATTGTTAGTAAATAATGTCTGCGTGTGCCCGGCATTGGAAAAAAGGGGTATGTATTTTGTTATACCATACCTCAGTAATTAAAGTGAAGTTGCAGTACTCAGTAACAGCCTAGAAAAATTGACACCTGATAAAAGCAAATGCCTCTATGGTGTATAGCCTTGCCAATTAACCTGAAAGAAAAAAGGCATATAAACATCTTGAATGAATAGGATGTGCAAAGATATTACTCTTTTGTTTATGTGCACATGTATGTTTTGGTACATGCAACAACTCTGACTATCATTATGCATTGCTTAATAAACAATAAAAAATGTCATACCATTACAAATTAAGCAAATATACATAATCTGTCATATAGGCCATGAAGAACAGAGTTTGTGCTGTATTTTTATTAACTGAACTTTGTAACTGTTATTACCTTCTTCTCAGAAATGTGAATATACCCTGAAGCAAAATTTACATAAGAAAAAGTGGCACTCGACTTTCTTTTAGCATCCAGTCCTGTAGAAAGACATTATTATCTATAAGGTTATAGTATTTTAAGTACACCCTCCTGTAAAGTAATCACCACTTAGCTATGTATTACAGGTGATATACATGACATATATTTTAGTTGCAAATGAGCACACATGTAGCCAGTGAGTATACAGTACAGTCCAGTGAAATATATGAGTATTCAGTATTGGCCATATGAAGAGGAGGAGAACGCAAACTGCATACATGGTACTTCAACAGCATTTAACTTTGTAACAGCTGCAGTATACCAAACCAAGTGATGTACATTTGGAAACTTTGGACATTGGTTAAAGGTACCCTTTTTTCAAAGGCTAAGGTTTCCCACATTATGCAAAGTAGCTTTTATGCATATGTGTAGTACTATAGCATTCCATAGCACAAGATTCTTAACGTATTCACAATACTACAGTATGAAAACATTTCAAAAATTCTGTGACTTTTGAAAGCAAAATGTTTCTAAATTCTTTTGAGCAAGGAGAAGGCCAAGACAATTTATTACTATTACCATAGCAACATGTTCAATAAATGAAATAAATACAAGCAAAATTTCAGTCCTTTGAACTGAGTATCTAATTAGTTTTTTAGCTAATCTTCCTAAATTAGAATGTATGACAAATTCTGAAGTCTACAGTATTAAGATGCATAAGTCCACAGCTGATGATCCATCAGGATGTAATAATTTCATATTAACATTTTTCTGCGTACTTTCTTTTGAAAATGTATCTTGGGATACTTCTCTGAATATCTCACTAGACCCTTCTTTAACAAACTCTTCACTAGAAGCATCACAAACAGTTAATTCAACACATTCAATATGAGACATTCGTCTTGAAGAAGTGTTTCAGATTTTTTTTTTTAACCTAGCAATTTTGCAACTTTATTAATGAAGAAAAATGATCTGGATAATGTCATTTGTGCATAGAGTCACAGCCACACTGTTAGGTTGGTTCTTTGTGGAAGCTTCCGGCATTCTCACTACTCTCCTTTGATTAATGAAGAGAGACACCTTCTTCTCTAGTAATAGCAACATTTTGTGCTGACTAGAATTATATTACTCAAGTTTCAGCCTGAACAATGAAACAGAAGTAGGTATAATTTTCTTAACTCAATGACCTGTTAACTGCTGTGCTATGAAAGGTTTATAGTTTGCAAGAGAGTATTCCCACATTTCAACAAAATTAAACATGTGCATACGCAACAGGCAGAGTTAATGCTCAGATAATTTTTTTGAGCATTTTTTTTTGCATTCCAAACTGTCCTCTTGACTCAACCATTTAACTGTGAGTAGCTAAAAATAGAACTTACATACCATCGATATCTGAGAATCTCTTGAATTCGGTGCTGACATATACTATTGTCTGATATTGTCATATCAGGAATCATATATCTTAAAATCAATGTTGCTGAAAACTGCACACTGAACAGTTTTGCTTCCAGTGACATTTCGAGTCAGCATGAGATGTCACAAGTTCTTTTTTTACACTTCAGCTTTTCTGTGGCTTGTATATTCTTAGTAACATTCCTTTCCTTAAATAAGTAGGAACTAATATTTTACCTCTCTTAATCATTAAACTCTTAATGCAGCTAATCATTTTTTTAAATGTTTTTCTTTCTTCACTGCAGATTTATGTTTCTGATCAAAGTCTTACTGCCTCATGTAAATACATCTGCTTCTCCAGATCACTCTTTGTACACTCCTGAAACTGTTTAACCTTCCAGTCATAGGGAACCATTGGACTATCCATATCTGTTCTCATTCCTAACCAAACAGATCCCCTTATTTGTCTCACCAATGCAAATGACTCAGCATATCTGTCACATGCATATCTTTTATAGGGGTCTACTTCTAATGATCGAAATCCCACTTACCTGCCTTTCTAAACACTGAGACGACACCACTGAAACAGCTTTTAAATGAACACTCGGATCACCAGCTGAAAACTCCAGGTAAGTAACCACTTGGCCTCCATTGTAAACTTTACCCCTTCCCCACTGTACTACAATCTCAGAGTTGGTATATTTAGTTAGGGGGTGGGAGGTGAAGCCCCCCCCATGCGTGGGTTTAATTTGGTTCTGATTATATTTTACATTGTGGTGAGGACAAGTGGTTACATACCTAGAGTTTTCAGTTGGTGATCCAAGTGTTTGTTTAAATGCAGTTCCGGTGATGTCATCTCGATCTTCAGAAATTCGGGTAAGTGGGATTTTGATCATTAGACGTAGGCCCTTTTTCTAGACATATCTCATAACTAGGTCATACTTCTGTGGTCATCAGCATGTTTTTGCATTTTTAGTAGCACCTTGTACAATGATCCATTTTCACTGACACCCTGCTTTCCATAAAAATATTCATGAGAATTTTTGAAACCATTTAGTAAAACAAACTTTTATTTTTTATGATTATGTAAAGGCTCTGGGACCATGAACACATGCTTTATAGTCTTACAGCATCAGTGCCATAGTTTGCTGCTGACTGGTATCTTCTTGAACTATGCTTGACTCTTTTTAAAATCAAAGTATGTCAACATGCTTGTTTCAGTTGTTGGCTGCTTTTGCTTTCAAAAGACTTTTTTTCTTGCTTTCTAAGCCAGAAGCATTCCAAATTTGTTCCAAAAAATCTCATGCAAGCCTGTTTATCATCAGGGGGAGGCATTTATATAACTGTGTTTTACTTTCTCATTGTATGCTTTCAAGTCCAAAGACCTTAAGGCATGACGTGTATTTAAATTCCTTCACTCAAATTATACATCTCTTCACTTTCATTGGTATGACTCCAGACATGGATGGCATAATTTAGTATAATAATGCTTTCAAGCTCCTTGATAAACCACGCAACAGCACAGTAAAATACCTCAGGTGCTGGCAAAATATGTGAACTCTCACTGGCTTGTTAAAATGACAGCTTCGTGTGTCATAGAGGAATAAACCCTGTACTGTTACCCTGACAATCCAAGTACAAGTAACAGCTGAAAAACTGGAGATGCCTAATAGGTGATGCTGGGAGACAGTGGCCAAATGGTGTCTCAGTAATTCTATGGAGTGGGGATGGTAGTTATAGTCAAAGGCTGAGTTTCACAGCTTCATCCCCCATTAGCTTGATAATGCATGCTAACCCTAACTCTAACCTTGCCCCTTCTTCTAACCTGACAGTTTACCATAGGAAAACCTTGTCATTAACAGTACCACTACTGAAGACACTCCAGACACACACTACATGTAATAGCACACACACACACACACACACACACACACACACACACACACACACACACACACACACACACACACACACACGCACATATGCACACACGCATATACGCACAAACTCACACACGCGCATGTGCGTGCACACACACACACACACACACACACACACACACACACACACACACACACACACACACACACACACATTCTGCTAACCCCCACCCCTTTACCTAGCCATTTATATAGCCCTAACACTCACACACATACCCAGTTTCAGCATTAGAAGGAGAAACCCTTACTTGTCACATATTTGACAACTGAACATCTACATCACTCAATAAGCTCTCTGCTTGATGAAGAGTGCATTCAAACATTTACACATACTCGGAAATATTCAAATAAAAAGTACATTCAATGAACTGGGGTATATAGATAGATAGATAGATAGATAGATAGATAGATAGATAGATAGATAGATAGACAAACATTTGTAATTCTAGTTTTTCATGTCTTTTTATTTTACTATAGTCTTCACATCTGTCCTAGTTATGTTTTTCATATTTTAATTAGCTACTTTCTGCATCACCTGGATTCTTGTGATGTTATTTCAGTCAATTACAAATCTGTTTCAAACCCCAATGTTATAAATGATTTACATGTATAGACATATTCCACCAAACATTCATACACTGAGATTCAATAAACTCTGTGTAGGCTTAGCGTGAATCCTACATGGAGTTTACATGTTTGCGCAATGAACAGCAGCACTAATTGCATACTCATCCTGCACATTATACTTGCATGGTTTTAGGAAACATACTACATTTAATCACCCAAGCCATGGTAGTGCAGCGGTAGCATTGATGCCTCACAGCAAGAGGTTCTCCCATTCAATTCTCGGCTGGACCGCCTTCTGTGTGAAGTCTGCATGTCCTCCCCGCGGTCGAGTGGCTTTCAAAAGACATGCGTAAATGGGTGTGCCTTCGTTGAAGGTTGGGCATCAAGCTGGCACCTTGGCACTGTAAAAATCTACTGCCAATCATTAGCGGACTGGAGTTCCGCTGTGGCGACCCCTAACTGGGAAAAGCCGAAAGAAGAAGGCTACATTTAATCACCTACTTCATCCTATCATACAAGTTTTTAAAAGGGCTGTAATGAAGGACATTTATAAGATGGATTCTCAACATAAGTGGTTTGTAAGCAATCTTTCTAGTGAAGAGAATGTTCTTTTGGATCCACTTAGAAAAAATAAGAACATACGCATCATGAAACCTGATAAGGGGATGGCATAGACTTGTTTGATGCACAGTATTATTCTAGCTTGTCACTTGATATTTTATATAACACATCTTACTACACCCCTGTATCTAGAAATCAAATAAATATTGCATATCAAAGAACTGACTTACTTAGAAGAATATGTGTTGGACCAGTAAACTGAAGTAGAGACCTATAAGTCTCTATTAAAGTCTAAACCAATTCCTCCTGTTATTATTGCAATTCTGAAAATTCATATGAATGTGTTAAAACCTCCATTCAGAACATTTTTTTTTTTTCAGAACAAGGGTCAAAAACTCATCCCCTTACAATTTTGGTTGATAAATGGGTAAAGCATGTTGTATAAACAACTCTCCACTTTGTAAAATATTCCTGGGACTTCCTGGGACCTTTAAAGAATAGTATTTGGAAGTAAGACCCATTGATGTCACTGATTTGTTTTTTTGTTATACCCACATTTGAAGGACTGGAGCTATTTCATGAAATCCTTACCACACACTCCTCTCTATCTAATGGTAAAGTATCTTTAGTAGTGGAACTTATTTCCCTTATTTTGGAAAGTAATTATATATATTTTAGGGAGAGTTCTTGGAAAAGATAAGGAGTGTAGCTATGCCAACTAAGTCTTACTTAGATGGGAAAACAGATATGTGCTTATGGATACTCCAAGAATCTCCACCTCTAGCTGAGATTTTTGGATGGCATCTTTATTTTATGGGATGGTAAAAAGGCAGAGATGCATTATTTTGTGGAATATCTGAACAGCACCACAGAATTTTTAAAATTCACCAATAGTTAGAAAAGGGTGAGTATTAATCACTTAGATACTCTTATTTCTCATTCAGCCAATAGATTTAAATCCAGTGTTTAGAGGAAAGAGACATTCTGTAATGCATATTTACATTTTAGAAGCAGCCTCCCCTATACTCAAAAGAAAAGCTTAGTTAAAGGTCAGGAATAAGAACAGCAAAAATAACCTCACAATATGAGGAAGGATGGGATGAACTAGTCAAACCGAAAGAAATGTTTTTTAGTAAGAGCTTACCCCATGAATTTAGTCAATGGAGGTTCATAGGTGTGTACTAGGCTAATGGCCCTGGAGACTTTACAAGCCTAGCCCATAGAATTATCCTGGCATCGTGCCACCCGACCTTAGTTCCCAGTGCCTCTGTCGAGTAGAGTCACTGGAGTGATCCCCGGGGTGAATTTTCTATTTCCCATCCACTCATCAAGATTTCTCTTAAAGAGGGCCAGTGAGGCACTCCACTTGACATGTATAGGTTGTCTATTCCATAGCATGGGCAGCCTCTGGGTTATGAAACTGTCCCTCCAGCTTGTTCTGTTGATTGTGGTAATGACGTTGAGGTCTCTGGAACATGTAGTGTGGAGGGATTGGGATTTCTTTAGATGTAGCATTTCTAACAGAGCTGGGTTAGACATTGCTTTGTATGTCAAGCAGAGATCCCCTCTAAGTAGGTGATATGAGACAGAGAATAGTTGAAGTTTTTTGAGTCTGTCCATATAGACCAAGTGTTTAAGGCTTAGGATTCTCTTTGTGAGGTACTTTTGTGGCCTCTCCAGTTGTTGCAGGTGTCTAGTGAGCTACATGCCAAATAGGGCATTATACTCGATGATTGGCCTAATGAGGGAAGAGTAGAGGGAGACAATGATCTCTTTCTTCCTAGATTCAAAACCCTTAGTAATGAGATATGCCACATAGAAGGACTTTCTGACTACAGTGGCAATGTGGTGGTCAAAAGAGAGGTTGCTGCCAACATGTGTTCACAGATCTCTTATAACACCTTCTGTGTTCAGTAGACTACCATCGATATGGTAATTCATGGGAACTGGGTTTTTACCAAAGGGGATGACGACACATTTTTTGGCATTGAGCTTAAGGCTATGGTTCTGACACCAGTCATTGGTCTCAGTGAAGCCTGTCTGTAGGATGTCAGCATTATTTGGGGAGTTAATTATGGCATCCAACTTGCAATCATCTGCGAAATTTGTCAACCTGGACTTCAGAGAAGTAGATACCAAACAGGAGGGGACCCAGGACCAAACCCTGTGGGACTCCACTGGTGACTGGTCGGCAGCCAGACTTGGAGTCAGCTACTTTCACACTGTGGGTTCTATCTGTGAGCCAGTTTGCAACCCACCTAGTGATATAGGGATTGATGCCTAGCTTAGTAAGTTTTTCTATGATTCCTGAGTGGGGAATGGTATCAAAGGCCTTGGCCAGATCAAGGTAGGCTGTATGAACCACCTTACCTTCATCCACTCTCTGGTGACTGACTCAAAGAAGTCGACCAAATTGAGCAGGTGTGATCTACCCTTCAGAAAACTAAACTGTGTGGGATCCAGAGTTTGGAGATTCTCTATATCCTTGTTTGTTTGGTCCATAATGATGTGTTCCATAGCTTTGCATATCAGACTCATCAGGGTAATGGGGCGATAGTTCCCAGGGTCTGTAGTCACTGCTCCTTTGTGGAGAGGGAGGACTGTAGCAGTGTGCCATTCTGTAGGGACAAAGCCTGAGGTGAGGCTGTGATTGAACAGGGTACATAGGTGAGGTGCCAGTTCACTTTGTAGTTCATGTAGAACACAGCCGGGGATATTCTCAGGTCCCATAGAAGCCTTGGAGAGTGCTGTTTTAATCTGTGCAGCAGTAATACTGGGGGCCTGGCAATCTACTGGTATTGTGATTGGCCCTTTGGTGGGAGAGAGAGGGGTAAAGTTGGCATTGAATCTGTCGGCCAGTATATTGGCAATATCTGTTGGCTTGGTATAGGAGGTGCCATTGTGCAATAGCTCTGAGCAAATCTGGGTATTGCCGTGGAGATTTTTTACATAACTATAGAAAGCCTTGTGGTTGTCTTTACTATCTGCTGCAATTCTGTTTTCATAGCTAGCTTTAGAGAATTTGATGAGGGATCTCAAGTTTTTGTTGAGGCTGATAAGGGAGTTTTTCCAGACTTGGGACTTCACCTTATTCTGCATCAGTTTCTCCCTTCTGTTGGTGAGTTTTTTTTATGGCAGGGGACCACCAGATTGGCTTCTTTTTTTTGGAGGAAAGCATCTTGGTTCTATTGGGTATGGCAAGATCCATGCATTTGTGTATGTGTTTATACAGGGGCATTAGTGTATGATTTGGTGGACATACAGCTGTTCTCCAATTGCATGGGTGCTGCAAAGTTAGCCACCTCTGTGTTTAGGACCCAAAGTTAGCTTTGGAGAAGTTTTTCATGGTGGTTTCCTTTGTGAGGGGATGGGGGGGATGTAGATTTCCAAGGTGATTAGTTTGTGGTCGGATCTAACCAGGAAGGTCTTGACTATTGGTATAGAGCAATGGTCACCCATGTTAGTAATGACCAGGTCAAGGATGTTGCTACCTCTATTGGGGGTAAGAACGAGCTGGTCCAGGGCATTGGAATTAATGAATTCCAGGAAACGCTGAGCAAGTGAATTGGTACATGAGTAGTTTTCCCAGTTAATGGAGGTGTAGTTGAAGTCTCCCAGTATGAGAGTGTTAGGTTGGACCCTAATATTGTCCAGGGTGCTTAGGAACATTGAGTGTGAGTCTTGGGACATGGTTGGGGACCTATAGCAGGCTACGACCTGAATCACTGTCTTACCCATCTGATCAAAGATGTTTTTGATGAATGGGGGGCAAGTATAAGCCCCTATTGTGTCTTGGTTTAGATAAATCATCGAATGAAAAACAGGAGACTAAATATGAAAATACACTTATTATATAACACAATCATTTTTTAAAAGAGATAAGGGAAATAGTAAGAAGTAACTGGAACATTTTAGAGTAAACATGGATGTGTATAACAATGCGAGGGCTGAACCCACTTTCATTACCAAAACTGGGAAGAACTTTAAGCAGCTCTTTGAAAATAAAATACTAGAAGGTACACCTTTGGTCTGTGGCCCTTCAACCTGTGGAAGCTGTAATCAGTGTGCATACATTGTTAAGACAAAAGCACTAGTATTAGACAACATCCTTAAAAGCAGAATAACATTTTGCAAAGGAAATTCTTCCACCTCTAGAGTGGTATATTTGGCTAAGAGTAACAACTGCCCAGCATATTATGTTGGGAAAACAGAGTTTGCATTTAAGCTACACATTTATGAACATCTATATGATATCACAAGGAGGACAATGCCTTATACAAACACTCTACCAGCTGTAATGGTTTCAAAAATTTCTCCTTTGGCATCTTGGAGAAAATAAACATTAATAGCAGAGGTGGAGATGGGAAGGGATGGCTGTACAAGAGAGAGCTTATGTGGCAACTTATGTGCTACTCACTCCCAGGGCATAACAAACATGTTTCTATCGCACCAGTTTTTAATATGAAGTCTGAAACATTATAACTTATTTATCTGTATTTTTTAAGTAAAGTATGTCATTTACTGAGTAATAAATACACTTAGAATGTTATATGTATACATGTTTGTAACATCCTGCATCTTTAAAAATTTTAAATGATGTTTCAAAGTATTTAATTATCCAATGGAAATGCTAGAAATATAGTATAAAAGAATTGATGGTTGGTTTCATGGTTATTCTAACGAAGTCTCCTATAAGATGAAAGCACTCAATCTTATTAAAATCCTTGATTTTACCATTTTGGATTCTCATTGGTGTTTGTTCTGCATGGTTCTTGGTTTATACTAATTAAGCTGCACCATTTTTATAATTATGCATACATACAGATGGATCTACTTTTAAATACTCTGGCACAAATGACTGGTGCCAGAAACATGGCCTCAAGCTGAATGCCAAAAAATGCATAATCATCCCCTTTGGGGAGAGTGATGTCCCCACATATTATCACATTAATAGCAATGTCCTGAGCATACAATCATTTGTGAGGGATTTGGGCATCAGGTTGATAGCAACCTGACTTTTGACCACCATGTTGCTTCCATTGTAAAGAAAGCTTTCTACATGGCCCACCTCATAAGTAAGGGTATCTCATCCAGGGACAAGGAGGTAATAACATCCCTGTATTCTTCCCTTATAAGGCCAATTGTTGAGTACAATGGTCCCTTCGGCATGTACCTCACAAAGCACATGCAGCATCTGGATAGACCACAGAGGTTCCTCACCAGGAGAATCCAGAAACATCTACCCTACACAGATAGGCTAAAAGCTCTGTCCCTCTACTCAGTTTCATACAGACTCCTCAGAGGTAACCTCTGTCTGGCATATAAAGCAATCTTAGACTCCTCCTTGTTGAGACTATTGTATATCCGCAAGTCAAGCTCCACTCAAGTAACCCACATGTACGACCTCAACCTGGTCTGTGACATCAATAGGACTTGCTGAGGGGACAGATTTGTGTTCCAGAGACTCCTCCATCTGTGGAATAGACTCCCTCTCCACATCAAGCAGAGTACCTCATCATCCCTTTTTAAGCACAATCTAGATAACTGGATGGGAAACAGAAAATACATCTCTGGGATTCCACCTGTGTCCCTGCTGGACACAGGCTTTGGTTGCTGACCTGTCTAAATATGGGCTAAACTCTTGGCTAGGCTTATAAGGGCCTCAGGGCCAGTAGCCTAATAACTTCCTATGATCCTATGATCCTATGAAATACAGTAACTTCAGAATCCTGAAGACCAAAATACCAAGACCGGAATGCCAAAATCTCACAATACTGAAACTTTTAAACAATGACACCCAAAATACTGAAATCTGAAATACCTAGTATGATAACACTGAAAGTTAAGGTGCCAATGTTGGAATACGGATATTACCATAGGAAGTCCTTATTTAGTGTTCATAAATGAGGTATGTCTTTTTAAATTTGAGCAAATATGGAGGATGTTCCATATGCTCCCAGCAGTAGTGGAAGTGTGTACAGTACTATTAGGTAAGAAAATGATATATGCCTTTTTCCAAACTGTAGTGCAATCCAGGAGTTGTGTATATAGTTGCGGGTTGTGGAGTGTGGGTGCATAACCCCCCAATTAGGAGGGTTTTTGGATAGTCTAGTTTGTAGAGGGAAGGTAAGTGAGTAGTTATTTTTTTTTAAAGAGTTCTTCATTGTTTTTGGATGTATATAATGTTGTTTTTGTATAGTGCTGCTTTGGTGTAGGGGGTTGGATGTAAGGTGTGCATGTTTGTATTTGGTGTTATCGGCACTGATGTTTTAAAGTTTCAGTATTGTGAGATTTCGGCATTCTAGTCTTGGTGTCTTGGTATTTTGGTCTTCAGGATTCTGAAATTATGGTATTTAAAAGTAGATAAGTAGATCCACACAGACACATATACACACACACACACACACACACACACACACACACACACACACACACACACACACACACACACACACACACACACACGCACACTGCTATCCTCCATCCCTTTACCTAGCCATTAATATAGCCCTAAGACTCAAACACTCGCACACATACCCCCCCATGCCAAAAGTTTTTGTTTATCTGAAAGTTTCAATATTAGTGGGAGAAACCCTTACTTGTCACATATTTGACAATTCAACATCTACATCACTCAATAAACTCTGTGCTCGATGAAGAATGCATTCAAAGATATACATGTGCTCGGAACTATTCAAATAAATAGCTGTGGTATATATAGATATAGATATATATATATATATATATATATATATATATATATATATATATATATATATATATATATATATATATATATATATATATATATATATAGGTTTGCCATCAAAATTTTGAAAGCTCCTTTATGAGTAATGTGTGACCAAAAGTATGTTTTCAAAGTTTCACAATGCTTAACTGGAATAATAGAAAATCATAGTAACAAAAGTAAAGCTTGATTCATTATTATGACTATGGCATTGTGAATGGAGATCTTGGTACAGTGCGGATAGGGGAATTTACCCTTTTCCTCACTGTAGTGTGATCTCAGAGTTGGTATATATAATGTGAGGGGGGTGTGGGGGTTGCTGCGGGACTTGCCCCCTGCTAAAATGTAAAAGGACATATGGACTTTTGAAACTAGAAGTTTGGTATGTCGAATGTCGATTGTCATGTTTCCGACATTCGACATTTAGTCTAGTTGTTTTGCTTGGTTTTGACATTGTAGTTTGGTCTTTTGTTAAAAATTGTTTTGCCTTCGAAATTTTGATGGTAAACCTATACATTATATATGTATATAATAGGTTTACTATCAAATAGTTGAACGTGAGAATAATTTCCGTTCAAAAGTCCAACTCACATGTGCGAATTCTGAATGTAAAAGAGGTCATAATGTCATAAAGATTCTTCCAGTTTTGAATACGATTTTTGTCATCATCCATTGAATGCAGTTTCATACTGCACATCACATGCCTGAAAGTTTTTGCAGGGGGTAAGTCCCCCTGCTCCCCCTACACCCCCTGCAAATTATATATTCCTACTCTGAGATAGTACTACAGTGGGGAAAAGACTAAATTTTCCCATCCGCACTATACCGCAATCTCTAGTAGTAAGTTCAACCACATATCTGCAAATGCACAGTACATTTGCTGCACAGGACACTTGCAAACAAGAAGTTCGGAAGCACAGGATTCAGCCAACTGTAATTCGACATTTGTGTTCGTCGAACCGTCATTTTATATATATATATATATATATATATATATATATATATATATATATATATATATACATACACACACACACACACACACACACACACACACACACACACACACACACACACACACACACAGTAGGGTATATACACATATTGTGAAGATGTGCAAAATGAGTTGCTTGAATATGAATGTAATGTCAGTATAGACCTCAACCTATTAGGACACATAGCAACAACATCAGGCACAACAGTAGACAAAATCATGCACAGTCAAGGACAGTATCATAACAGTACCACCATTATGCTGTGTCACTGACATAAAATATAAGATTGCGAGTTATTAAACATGTTCCACATGAATACACTTGTACAACTGTAATGACTTGTCAGTAATCTATAAGGCGAATCAAGCACAGCTTCCTCAAAAATTACCACTTTTGGGAAGTATTAAGAGGGACCCTGTTACATCTGTAGTTTAAATTTTGAGAAATCCTGGCTAGTTGAGAGGATTGCATGACACATATATGCCAAAATCTACACTTGCAAGAATGTAACCTACATCATAAATGTTGTAAATGAGCTGTATATTTACTGGGTGCATCACAGGAAGACGTATCACACATGCATCTTATATAACACCAAGAAGGGAAGTCTGCACTGTCAGCTCCTTAATGGTTATGCATCACAAAGAATACTTATGTATGAGCAAAGAATGTGTGGAAGCTAACTGAGGCAAAAGAGATTCACTTGACCAATCCTCCCTGAAAGATGCTGGTTGAGGTAAATGCAAAAATGTGCATTGTACTCAATCACTGGTGTGATGAGGACTGATAGCAATGGGATTATAATGTTCATTGATGTGGATGACCTGCCCATACTCAGGAGTTTTGCTATATACAAGGGATTTGTCACCACTGTGGTCATATGTTGGTGTAAGTTCCACTTACTATTGACTTGAGTACCAAGGTCACATACCACTTGGTCTATTCTTAGGGATGTGTTGCCTACATTGTAATTAGCATGTGTATTTGCTTTCAAATAGGAACTAATCATGCTTTTTATTTATCTAGTGTCTCACCATGGCTCTGGCAACAATCATTTGTGTGTGTTAATACTTTCTGCATTATATGAATAGTATTCTTAGATTCAGTGGTTGTCCACAATTTGCAGTCATCCACAAAGCTGGTTAGACAAAGGATATGCAAGTTTGTCTTGACTTATGAGACCTAAATACCAAACAGGAAAGGGCCTAGTACAGAACCCTGAGGTACGGACCTAGTCAGTGAACTCTAGCAGGAGATGACCTCACACACTGACATTATGTGTCCTATCTGTGATCCATTTGTCCACTTGGTGACATAGGTGTTTATGCCAACATGAGACAGTTTCTCTGTAATACCTGAGTGTGGATTTGTGTCAAATGCCTTGGCCAGGTCAAGTTATGCGGGGCAAAAGTATTTTCCTCATGCATGCCCTTGTTGACCATCTTGAAGACATCTGCCAGATTTAACAGACATGATGTAGCCTTAACAAATCAAAATGGGTTTGGTACAATGCTGAGAGATTATCTGTGTTCTGTTTGATAAGGTCCATAATGAGTTGCTGGTCTGCCTCACAGATGAGGGGAGTCAGAATTATGGGTCTGTCTAAGTCCTTTCATCAGGAGATTGTTCCTCTTTGTTCAGATGGATGATTGTTGCTGTACACCCTTCTGCAAGAACATAGGCTGTCCAGAGGCTGTTTAAGTAAGGATCCAACTGTGTCTGCTAGGTCAGGTTGTAGGCAACCTGGGATGTTGTCAGTTACCACTGATTCTGTGTTTTAAACTTAGAGAGTGCACAGATGAGCTGCTCTCCTGAGAAAATAAACTGAGAAATGTTTGCATGTTTATTTTGGCTGCTGGCCAGTGGGGACAGGGGTGAAGTGTGAGACAAACTGTCAGCTAGCAGATTGTCTATTTTCTACTGCTAAGTATGGCTGGTGGCATCCACAATCAGCTCGGTGCTTAATTGGGTATTCCCCTTAACATTTCACACTTATTTAAATAAATGATTTGTGACAACACCTCCAAGTACAGCCTTGATTATGCATCACATGTCACACAGTGGTACTGTTCACACAGTCATACAACTTTACCAGTGTCACATAATTGCATTAATTGCACAACATATGCCTATATGTTTTTCATTAGAAAACTTTGTTTGAGTGACCTGATACCTTATAAGGACACATTACAAATGAGTTGGTTGTGTCTTGTGCAGAACAGTTACTGATACAAATGCTAACAGTCACACAATCATGCTGGAGATCATGTCAGTAATCCATGGGAATAGCAACATGATTGCACATACAATGATTTCCAGAAGATTGCAGATTAATCAAAACATGGGATATTTTTGTGTATATCACAACATTACGGCATGTGAATGAACCAAGACTTTTAGGTTCATGGTTTCATAGGTGGGTACTAGGCTATTGGCCCTAGGGCCTATATAGGCCTAGCCAAAAAGGTACCCTGGTTTTCGCCACCCAAGAAAATTATTTTCCAGTGCCCATGTCAAGTAGAGCCACAGAGGTGATCCCCAGGATGAATTTCCTATTTCCCATCCAATCATCAAGACTTTTCTTGAACAGTGCTAATGAGGAGCTTTTTTGATATAGATAGGTAGTTTGTTCCAGAGTATGGGAAGTCTCTGGGACAGAAATCTATTCCTCCAGCATGTTCGGTTTATTGTGGTGACAAGGTTTAGGTCCCTAGCGCATGTAGCCTAGAGGGATTGGGATTTCTTTAAGTGTAGCATGTCCAACAGCTCTGGGTTTGACATAGCTTCATATGTTAGGAAGAGATCGCCTCTGAGTAGGTGATATGCAAATGAGTAAAGCTGGATTTTTTTGAGATGGTCTGCGTAGGGCATCTGTTTGAGGCCAGTAATCCTCTTTGTGAGGTATTTCTGTGGCCTTTACAGTTGTTGTAGATGCCTTGTGAGGTACATACCAAAAGGGGTGTTGTACTCTATGATGGGTCTAATGAGTGACCAGTAGAGGGGAACAATGACCTCTTTTTTCCTGGATGAGAAACCTTTTGCGATGAGGTGTGCCACGTTGAAGGATTACCTGACTACTGTGTCGATGTGATTATCAAAGGAGAAACTACTGTCCACCTGTGTCCCAAGGTCTCTTATCACACTTTCAGTGTTAAGTAGACTGCCACCTATGTGGTAGCTCATGGGTACAGAGTTTTTACCAAAGGGGATGACAATGAACTTTTTGGCATTGAGTTTGAGGCCATGGCTTTGACACCAGGTATCTGTTTCAGTGAGGCCCTTTTGTAGGATGTCCACATCGTTAGGAGTTTTGATTATGGCTCCTACTTTGCGGTCGTTAGCCAAAGACCTTCTGTATTAGCCTGTACTTCAGAAAAGTAGATACCAAACAGGAGAGGACCCAGGACTGAACCTTGTGGTACTACACTTGTCACTGGTCTGAAGTAGGATTTGGAGTCTGCTACTTTCACAATGTGGGTTCTGTCAATGAGCCAGTTGGCAACTGATCTTATGACATAGGGATTTATACCTAGTTTAGTGAGTTTATCTATGATTCCAGTGTGGGGGTTGGTGTCAAATACCTTGCCGATATCTAGATAGGCTGCGTGAACCACCTTACCCTCATCTATGGCTTTGGTGACTACTTCAAATAAGTCTCTCAGGTTTAGGAGACAAGATCTGCCTTTTACAAACCCGAACTGGGTGAGGTCTAGCGTTTGGAGATTACCAATGTCTTTGTTTATAAGTTCCATGATGATACATTCCATGGCCTTGCAGATCAGGCTCATTAGGCTAATGGGGCAGTAGTTCCCGGGGTCCATGGTGGCTCCCCCTTTGTGGAATGGGATAACCGCCACTGTGTGCCATTCAGTCGGCCCAAAGTCTGAGGTGAGACTATGATTGAACATGGTGCTTAGGTAGGGTGCCATTTCATTCTGTAGTTCATGTAGAATGCAGCCTGGGATGTTGTCATGTCCCATGCATGCTGTGTTTGTGGCTTTGGAGAGTGTGTTTTTTTACCTGTGCAGCAGTGATTACAGGATCTTTGCATTCTTCCGGTATAGAGATGAACTATTTAGGGGGTGAGGGGGGGTAAAGTTAGCACTGAACCTATCTGCCAGGATGTTGGCAATATCAGTTGGTTCTGTATATTTAGTGCCATTGTGCTGTAACTCAGAGCAGATCTGAGTGTTGCCATTGAGATTTTTGACATAGCTATAGAATGCTTTGTGGCTGTCTTTAGAATCAGTGGCAATTTTGTTTTCATAACTAGCTTTGGTGGATTTTATGAGGGATCTCAGCTTCTTACCGAGGCTGACCAGGGAGTTCATCCAATCATGGAAATTTGCTCTTTTTTGTAACAGTTTCTTTCTTCTATTGTAGAGTTTGTTTATGACAGGGGACCACCAGACTGGCTTCCTTTTTTTAGAGGATAGCATCTTGGTTCTGTTAGGGATAGCATAATCCATGCACTCATGTAAGTAATTATAAAGTGCATTTGTGTAGGATTCAGCAGTCGTACCTCTATTGTCCATCTGCATGGGTGTCGTGAAGTTTGTCACTTCTGTCTGAAGAAGCGTAAAGCTGGCTTTGGAGAATTTATTTTGGTGGTTTTCCAAATGGGAGGTGGGGGGTGGGATGTGGATGTCTAGGGTGATTAGCTTGTAGTCGGATCTGACCAATGAGGAATTGACCTCTGGTGTGGAACACCAGTAGGCCATGTTGGTAATGACCGTGTCTAAGATATTGCCGCCCCTCGTTGAGGTGTGGATAAGGTGATCCAAGGTGTTGGAATTTATGAATTCCAAAAAATGTTGAGCAAAAGAGTTGGTACATGAATAGTTTTCCCAGTTAATGGCGGGGTAGTTGAAATTGCCTATTATTAGGGTGTTTGGTTGTACTCTAATATTTTCCAGTGTATCAAGAAATGAGGAGTGGGAATCCTGGGGCATGGTGGGGGATCTGTAGCAAGTTACAATTTGGATTGTGGTCTTGCCCAGAGTTAGTTGCACTTGGATAATCTTGGATGCATTATGCTGAGCAATTAGCCTAGAGGTTTGGATATCCTTAATGAATATGGACATGCCTCTACATTTAGTGTTTCGGTCCAGGTTAGGTGGCCGAAAGGTGTGATATGAATTATAGCCTGATAATGCAGGGGTGCTCTCTGGAGCCTTAAACCAGGTCTCTGTCACTGCACAGATGTAGATGTTCTCCATTTTAAGGAGTGCCTCAAGTGAATGCATTTTGAGGTTTAGACTTCTAGCATTGAGTAGCATTACCCTCAGATTTTGCTTGCTTGTACCTGTTACGGTGGTGAATTTGTCATTTGAACCTTGCCTAAAAAGGCACTATAGGGGTGGCAAGAGCCTTATCCAGTATCCGTAATCCCAAGGGCGACAGGTGCAGACCATCTCTGGCAAAGCATCGTGGTCTGTCGATCATGTCATTCCAGGCAGACAGATACTGGATCCCCTTAGAATGACACCAGAAGCTTAGCCAATTGTTGAAGTCAATCATTTTGTCCTTATACTGTAGTATCCTTCTGGGTGATGGCAGGATGCTACTCAGGGCTAGGGTCATACTTGCCTGGGCTACAAGATCAGAGAGCTCCTCCATGTCTCTTTTCATGGAGTCCAAGGAGATATGTCTCAGGTCATTCACACCAACATAGATAATGACAGAGTCATATTTGTATTTGCTGTGGAGTGACCTGAGTGAATGCATTATGTGGCGGATCCTGGCACCTGACAGGTAGCTGACAGTAACTTTCTCCTTGTTTAGCCTAGTGAGTGGAACATCAGTGTGCCTGACTATAGAGTCCCCTATGACTAGAGTGTTGGGTACGTTGTTATGGCTTATGGGCTGTGGTTGAATGGCACACTGAGTTTGTGGGATATGTGTCATTTGGGTTGTGTTGGGGGTGGAGGTTGTTTGCATTTCTGCTTTGGAGGTCTCTGTTGCTTCAGTAGATTTTTAATGAGAGCCTCCATGAATATTGATGGCCAGTGGTGACATTTGATTAGATGTTCCTCCCATAACACCTGTAGAAATATTCCTACTGAAAACTGATGATATGGGACACTATTTTGTATCCATGCAATCAGAGTGACTTTATATTGATGTCTGTCACACAGCATTTCATGTTGGTAGGTATATACATGCACACATGTACCATACTGCAAGTGTCACTGTGATGGTTGAATGAAAACTGTGTAGAATGTTGATCTGCTCCACTACAAAAACACATGCCTTAATAAGGTAACAGTATACATAATATCATCCAATGTCATCAGTTTTCAGGAGGAATATTACTACAGCTGTTATGGGAGGAACATGTAATCAAATGTCAGCAGTAGCCATCAATATATTACCTCACATCATAGTTTGTAATACCATCTTGTAGAGCTACAATACATCCACACCTCAAAATAGCACACGTGGATGACAGCAACATTGTTCTGTGAAAGGTTCATAGGATCACAGGACATTATTATGCTATTGGCCAACATCACATAAAATCTTAGCCATTATTATACTATTTAAACCAAACTCTCTAGAACTATATTATGGAAGATAATAAGGCTATGTGCATATGTGTGTATTTGTTTGATTGCATTACATACTGCCTCTGTCCATATGTGACGTGCACCAACCCATGAAACAATTAGCAATCACACATCCATTGGTCTGGAAATAGCTTGCTGAGGCTCATAGAAGGACACTGCTTCATGATGTGTGTATGCATCTTTGACATGAGGACATTCTTCACTCCTCTGCAGGAAGGATGTCATGTGACTAGAGAAAAAAAGGAGATGTTGGATGCATGAGGATATGTTAGAGGTTCTTCTAAGTAGTAGTGAAATGAAAAGCAATTCAAAAGATCATATAATGGCCATAATGTTCCACCAACCACAAGCACAGCAGTAAACTGTGTCTGATTTGAGCATTACATCTGTGTAGGTATAGAAGCTAAATTCCATACAATATAACAGTAGCAACACCACATATGTCTGACTTTAACACTGTCACATTGTACTTTGTGGAATATGATAGCATCATTGTATGCTGAGAACAACTTGATGGGAGGTGTGTCGGACATGGATGTGGAGTCACATGTCAGTGTAAAATTGTCTCCAAAATTTTATTTCAGTCTCTACACACTCAAGCTGCCTTCTGTCAGTCTATAAGCCCTAAATATCTAGTTGCAGAAGCTGGAGAACACAGTACTTAACATTACTGCCATAGCACAAGTTTGACTTGAATACTGTCAGAGTACAGTGTATGTTACAAGAACATGTTTGGAGGAATGTCTAACATAGCTGTGGACTCACATGCCATTCTAAAATTTTCATCATACTGATTGTTGAATGCACACACGCACCAGATGACTGCAGTGAGACTATAGCATCTATCTAACTATTTATAGAACAGAGTGCTTAACACAAATTCCACAGCATAACTCTGGCTTTCACACAGTCAGACAACACTTTATAGCTCATGACATCAGCTGTGTCCGGTGAAAAGATGATGGTAGTAGGATTGTTTCACATACAATTCAAAAATGGTCTCTAGAATGTAAACTAACTGAACACAAACATACACTCACCAGTTTACTATACTGAGACTAGAAACCTTACCTAAACATCTACAGAACACAGTACATCAAGTAAGCACCACAGCACAAGTCTGGTTTCCACAGTGTCATACAGCACTTTATAGCTGATAACATCAGCAGTGTAGGTGTGTGAGAAGACGTTGGGAGACCTGTATGAAATGGCTGTATAAGCATGTATGACTGTCAAAATACATGTTCTCCATGATACTTGATTGCTGAAAATAGGACACAGACTCATACTCTTCTGACTATACACACAATAGTTGACTAAAGGGAGATTAGAACTCCTACCTAATTACGCAAGCTAGAGAACTCAGTAGTTAACACATGCACCACAGCACAAATCTAACTTTTACACTGCTTGCTGCTGTTGGACAATTTATAATGTATGACAGCCTCATTGTATGTCTGGGTTAATATGTTGGAAGGCCTAAATGAAATGAGTTTGTAGGCATGTACAACTGCCAAAATATTTACCCATGGGACTGGATTGATGACAGTAGGATAAAGACTCATGCTGTTCTAATTATGCACACACACTTATGCATACATACACACACATAATGTGGCTGCTGTGGTGAGTTAACCCACTTCTAACTATTTTGTTCCTCTCTGCAGAACACAGTAGTTAGTAACTGCAGCATCCCCAAAGTATGATTTTTACCTAGTTAAATTAGTATTTATAGATCCAAACCAGCCCAGAAGCTGAAAATGTTGAAACACAGGTGCCCAGTAGGAAGGCAGCTGGAATAAAGAAGCTGAACCATGACAAAGTAAATTCTTCTTTTTTAATACAAAATGGTTAGCGCTTTCACAATGGTTACCATTGCGAAAGCGCTAACCATTTTGTATTAAAAAAAGAAGATTTTACTTTGTCGTGGTTCAGCTTCTTTATTACAGCTACCTTCCTACTGGGCACATGTGGTATTTATAGATGTTGACATCATCATTATATGATGTGGGTAACATATCCTGTTATGAGAGTGGTGTGCAAAGTGTAGAATTTTGATGTTCTGTTATGTTTCCAATGGGCAGGTATACTTTAAAAGACAACTTCTCAAACTAGATGCAATAAGCTGTCAGGAATATATGTTGCAGAAGTGAGACATGCACCTGTTTGTCAATATGTTGTATAAATTACACACTTACAGTCACACACACACACACACACACATATTTTGTGATCAGCATGGATACAAGTGTGTATGTATGTGGGTTCATGTTTATGACTGATGTCCATATTAAGAAATGTATATGACAATCTCAATGTCTATTGTCAGTATAAAGCTTCATATGATGTACCAATGCAGTTGTACTATTTATTTTTGTAGTATAGTTGACATTTGGGAACTATTACTGATAATATGCATTTTCAAGTGCATGGGTACAAGGCATACATGAGTCTGAGAAAATAAATATGTGTTCAGTCACTAACACATCCCTTCCTTTTGGTTGTGTTGTTACATGGATTATCATGGGATGAAGATTAACTAGGCATTAAACATACTAATACATGCCAATCAGCTCTTTCCATAGTGTACCTCTGAGCAACTGGTTTGCGCTATCAATGGCAAAGTGTTTGTGCATGTGAGATTCCCATATAATGAATACAACTTGAATTTGAGAAGTACTTATGCATGTAGTCTATGGCAGAAATAGCTGACAGATAGTATGATATTTATACTGTAGTTTTATTGTAAATGTCATACCTTTTATGACATTAGGTACTAATGTTATTGCTATTTGCCTTCTCAGTTTGCTCAGAGTTAAGTGACAAGCAAAAGCAAGTCTCTGCTTAACTGGGAAAAAAGTGATTTTTCTATTGGTTCATCTTCCTCCAAGCAAACACACTAAATGGCAAGGTGGGGCAGTTAGCACTTTGGACAGTACTGAATGTAAGAAAAACACCTGCTGCTTAGCAGTCCCTGTGGTAACAGGTGTAAGAGCAGGGAGCTATTATTTTGAGGACACGTGACACAGGACTCAAATCCAGCTCAATCTATTTTTTTGCACATATCAGGATAACATTACATAAGTAAATGTGATATTTTTTGCAAATGTTAGAGGCAATAAGTACAGTGAAGTACTGCACAAAAATGAACATCAGTCAATTGATTTATTTCAACAGTACACATATGGATTTGCATTTTTATACACTCGGCAGTCTAAATACATGTTAGTGCCATTACTGTCCTGTAACTGTGTATTCCTTTAGTGCAGCAAGTTTAAGCAACATTGAATGGAAGTAACCACACCATGCCATAGGACATGAAAAGTCATTCATTGTTGCTTCGCATTAGTGCGTGACACCAAACTCTGTGCAAACATAGAGGACAAAAAAAGTGAAGGTCTTTATTAGGAATTTATTATCTATGTGTCTGGTATGTGATTCTATTTTTTGACCAGATTACAGCTGTGAAAATGGGGTAGATAGGTAATTGGTGAAATGGGGGCAAGCGGGGAGAAGAATAAAGGGACAGCAATACATGAATTTGCAAGAGGTAATTAGGAAAGAACCATAGCTATCTACTTCTTCAACATTGCAAAATTAACATTTATATAAAATTGGATTCATTTGGATTGTCACCACAACACAGATGGGTGAAAACAACACAATCATGTTGTACAGCCAATTGGACCAAATCAAGTGTGTTGAGAAGACACAAGTGCAAAGTGGAGAGCTATGTATGGGAATATTTTTTTTGTAGGACAGGTACTCAGTTTTTTTATTTTATTTCAGTAAGAGAGGAATGTTGGGTAAATGATGTAGGTATTTCAGGGTCAGGTAAGTAAGGTAGGTGATAAGTGCATGCAGACAAACAAGACAAACAAGACAAACAAGACAGAGGCAGGGATGGTGAGGGACTTAAAAGGTTGGGGGACACCATGATTATGGATATGGAGGGGACATCGGAGACCCATTCCTGTCAAGCTTGGGGACAGTGAGAATCTAGTCCTCACACTCAGAACTGTCATCACTGTCCCCTTTCTCAACTTCCTGTTGGAGTGCTTGACACTTTTGTTTTCTCAACATTCCAATGACATCTTCTCCATACAGTTGAGGCATGTTCCAATGGTACCTTCTATGAACTCACACACCATACCTGGCAGCTCCTGGTGGGTGACAAAATCCTCACCTGAACCAATACTCCAGGAGGGTACCACTGCACCCGCTGCCTGGATAATGCTACCTGATGTTGATGGCCCAAGTAGTGCAGGGGCTGCAGAGGCAGTATTGCCAAGTTGTATCACAGATGTGCTGGATATCAGTGCAGCAGGCTGAGCCACACTGGTTGGCTGACCTCACTGTGTTGTAAATCATTTTTTCAGTTGTCAGAAAATTATGACATCAGAATGTTGTAGTCACACACATAAAAATAAAAAAGTGAGATAAAGGATTGACAAAGAGAAAAAAAAAGAAAAAGATAATTAGAACCATTATATGTCACATACAATAAATTACTGCAATAGCAATATGTTTTTACTTTTACATTAACTATACTTTTTAAAAACTACAAAACAGGACTGAGAATTATTCCACGTAATCACGCAATATGCATGTATTGCACATATGCTTTTACAAATGATACAGATTAAATTAACAACATGGCATTCACGCCATTTTGTTGAAATTAATATTAAGTATTCTTTTAATTATTTTACTATGCATTTGTTACCTGTGGTATTTAAGCCCACAACATCTGGCAAACACTATTACAATTGACATCTACATTAACTTTGAGCTACAGACCGAAGCATGCATGCTTGATTTTACAGTTAAGATATGCATGCTAACTTTGCTACTAATGTCTAGAAAAGCAATAATTTTAATAAAATAATTAATTTGTGCTGCATACATAGCCCTTGCTTCTCTCAGTCTTTCTAAATGTTCAGCATGGGCTTCCCTGCTCAATGAAATCTCCTGGACAGCTGTAAATTTAAGAGGAGAGGAAAAAAAGAAGACCGTTATGCATAGCAGTCTTGGCTATCTCCAGCTTTATATATAATTGAAAGTATATTTACCTGTATACTTAAACAACTATGGGATGTCAGCAGTCCTAAACTCAACTAGCCACTGGTTGAGTTGTTCCTGCTTCTGCCTTTTCAGCTAGTTGTAATGGTGCCCGCATTGCTATCCAGTGCGTGGAATACCAGTCACACTGAAGAGTCAATGATTTATATTGAGACCTGGTATAGTCCCCCTGCAAAAGCCTATGACCATGGTGCTTTACAAGAAGTCCAGTGAATATTCTGGACTTCTCTACACCCCATCTTCGGGCCCTAAATTGGGCACCTTCCTTCCTAGCTCCTGCGATGTCCACACAGGTCATACAGCAACAGTTAAAGTGTTTTCCCACCAATTCATGGTATCTCGTTTAATGGTCAGTGCACAAACCCGCACAACCATGCCAATCACATTTCTGAGATGCAAAGTGGAGAGTACATTGGCAAACAGAGAGGAAGTCAGTTTATGAAATAGGAAGGGTAATGTGACAGTTGGCATTAGTTATAGGTTGGATGCCGATGTACCTGCTAGATGAGTTAACTTTTCAGACATGTATGTGGGGGGGTCTATATTAGAACACCGAAGTTTTAAAACTTCGAATGTTCTAATATCGACCCCTATTCAGTGAACACTTAAAATATCGAACATGCAGAACAGCGAATTTTCTCCCAGAGAAAAAATTTGCTGTTCCAAAACACATACACACAACACAAGGCCATCACAAAAACAGCAATCCACACACATACACTTAAAATCCTACATCTAACCCTACACTAAACTGTAGATACACTACTATCTATCCACTTACCTTAACCCAAACCCTAACCCTAACCCTAAGGCCCATTACTATCGCACACTCACCTCACCCGTGCCCCAACCCTAACTCACCTACCCCACCCTAACCCTAACGACCGTCACAATCGCACACTTACCTGACCCGCACCCTAACCCTAACTCACCTAACCCATGCCCTAACCCTCACATCCACACAATCGCATACTTACCTGAACCCGACCCATAACTTTCCACCACAGTGCTGAAAATAGCGAAGCCACAGAAACGGCCAACCAAATTCTTTCCCTAGGAAAAAATTCTGTGTTCTGCAGTTTTGCTATTTTCAGCGTTCACTGAATAGGGGTTGATATTAGAACATTCAAAGTTTCAAGACTTCGATGTTCTAATATAGACCCATTTGGGGGATACATTTTATGACCTGACATATTTTTTTGTGTGGCTTTACACACTGCTAAAAGTAATTTGTACATTTTGAGATTCAAATGTATGGAAAACAGAGAATATGCAGTGTTTCACATATGTGCTTTTTTACTCCTTGCCGCAGAAGAAGTGTTTGTCAGATAAGCTCATTAATTATCTGGGTCTATATTATATCCTCGAACGCTTAAAAAAGCGAATGCTGATTGATCGAACTTATTTTAGTGAAACTGCAAAATATCAAAGCAGCAGAAACTCGAATTTTTTCCTAAGGAAAGAATTTGGTTGTCTGTTTCTGTTGCTTCGGTATTTTCAGTGTTATGGTGGAAAGTTACCGGTCAGATTCAGGTAAGTGTGCGATTGTGTGGATGTGAGTGTTAGGGTGATTTAGATGAGTTAGAGTTAGGGCTTGGGTTAGGTGTGTGTGCGATTGAGTGGACATGATGGTTAGGGTGGATTTAAGTGAGTTAGGGTTAGGGAGCGGGTGAGGTGAGTGTGCGATAGTGACGGACCTTAGGGTTAGGGTTTGGGTTAAGGTAAGTGGGTAATTAGTGGTGTGTGCATAGTTTAGTGTAGGGTTAAGTATCAGATTTTAGGTACATGTGTGTGGATTTCTGTTTGTTTGGTGTGCTTGTGTTGTGTGTATGTGTTTTGCTGATCTGACAGTTTGAGATTGTAAGCTTTTGCTTAAATTAGGTCGATCAATCAGCATTCGCTTTTTTAAGCGTTCGATGATATAATATAGACCCAATTATTTAGACACATTAAAGTGTGAGTGGTTAACCAAGTATGTGTGTGGTCTGACAAGGTCCTGGTTTATGCATTCATGTGTATATGACTATCATTGAAGTATGACGTTTATCCCAGGGCAGAAAAGACACTTTTAAGCACAGAAACATAATTTTCAGTATACACTCAGCCATACATATAATTCATATGATATCCACTGCTATACATGGGCATTGCTATGTATAATTAGCTATATTGTTTTTTATTTGTAAAAATGAGTGGAACAGCATTAATAAAAGGTGGAGTGTGTTAGCTTAGAAATCTGGATCACCTATATTATGAGCATGAACTCACACCAGTTGCCACAGGGAAGGGTGGGTATCAGATGTATTTTTGCACTCATTACTGTCAAGCATGCTCATTGCCACTGAAGACTTGTTTGTCAGACATGCTCATTGGCTATCTGGACACATTAAAGAGTTGAGTGGATAAACATCTATGCGTGTGACACGAAAATTCAAAAAATGCATTTTTAATTGCATAACCATAATTGTACTAATACCCACAGTTAGACATATAATATATATGATATCATGTGTATACTCAATCCACCTGTTATACATAGTTATTTTTATGTATAATTATATTATATTGTTAATTTTTATCTAAATTACAATGTACCATCATTAATAAAATTTAGAACTTGCTGGATTAGAACCCTGGTTCACACGTATTGGAGTCATTAATTTATATCTGTTGCTACAGGGAGAGGTACTGTGCATGAATGCTGACTGACATGTGATGCTGTTTAGTGGGTTTGCCCAATGGAAGACCACACATTATGTTACAACATTTCTTTTTAGAAATTGACAATGTCTGCTTATTGTCTGCAGATGTTGTGGAAGTGGAGGTGTTGTGTCTGGATGCTGACCACTGTGCAATGTTACTTACCGTGTTTGCATGATGGAAGGCAAAAGATGTAACAATGTATCATTTTGAAACTGACAATGTTTGCTTATTGTCTGTGGCATTACACCATGTTTGCGCATAGGTGAGCAATGCACAAATGAGACAGGCAAAGCTAAACATGTATTATTATTGCAAAAAGTGTTTATTAGTTTTCAGCATTAAAAGATAAATGTGGGACTTGAACCATGACCTACATATTCTACATGCTGTGTGTTTCATTGTGTTTACCAGTAGTGTTATACACACAGTTAACTCACAGCTCTAATTTATGCTGTCCTTATCAAAGAAGCAATTTACATTAATTTTAATGTATTTATCCATTTCACTGTATTTGTGCTAAGCCATTCACTGCGCAAATATTAATATTTAAAAAAAAACATAAACAACATCACAAAATACATTTCAACACGTTACAAATTTTTATTTACACAACTCTGGATTTGAACTATCATATTAATGAACCTCCAAAACACACTTGTAGTGTCTTATCTCTCTTTGCCACAGTAACAACTTTGCAGCAGGAAAGCAAATTATGTGCCTACAAGCTATTCCCATTCCCTCCAGAGTATTAACAAGACCTATAACAGTTATACACTCTCATTTGTTTGTACATATATGGCTTACATATTTAGTGCAATGAGTGACCACACAACCATTTATGACTATTGTTTGCACCAGTGCAGCTCTGCCTTCTCTTTGTCTTGTGTTCATTCTTCTCCTACCTGTGCTGTACTCTCACACGTGCTGCCTATAGTGCATATTGCACCATTGTCATTTAAATGTATGATAAAAGTACACGACAGTGAAAACCAGTTTTCAGCAAAGGTAGGAGACTTTCACTATTAGTGAACAAAAATGAGAAATGTATGCTGTTCACTTCCATTTAAAAGCTTGCATAAGTTACTTCTACACTTTGTAAGTGTATCCTGGATGACACACCCAATACAGGTAAGGTAGTGTGAATTGTTCTTGTGTCTTCCTTCTTCCTAATATTAATTATTCACAGTTGCAATCCATTAGCACATAAAACAGTGAGGTAGTGCCTATACTATGTTTACACCTTTTACTCAAAGTCAAAACTTTGGGATTCAGCAATTCTAATGAGTTCAGACTTCATTTCCAGAGGCCTGAATCTACACTAGGGAAAAAAGGTAACCATGTAGTAAGAGAACTTGAAGGTAACGAATCTTGTGTATATGGAGAAAACAGAAAATTGCTATTCCTTTTGATTAATCTGCAGAGAAGGCTTCTAATATTGCTAAGGTATGAGTGAGTGTGTGTGTGTGTGTGTGTGTGTGTGTGTGTGTGTGTGTGTGTGTGTGTGTGTGTGTGTGTATATATATATATATATATATATATATATATATATATATATATATATATATATATATATGCATTAGAAAATGGAATTTTTATCTCTATGCACTTCTTTTAGTTCACTGTTGGCATAGGCATTTTTGGTAGACATTTGCATTTCTCATCTAGGTTATTAACTTTCATCACAAGTGTTACTGTTAAAATTGATTAACTTACAATCTTCTATGTTATTTCAGGGAAATGTAATGTACTATGTAAATGACACAGGGTGTTATGCTTCTGTGTTGGCCCAGACACCTTCAGAGGAGTGGTTGGCACAGTGAGAGGTATCTGGCTATCATATAAATTGACTTTTCTGTTGTAATTGTGTGCACATTGTGAGAATTGTGTTGAAAGCTTGTATAATAATTCAATGATGTGGTATTTCTTGGTTTATACAAACTTTCATTTTCTTGTTGTTTTGGGGGTGGAGCAGCCATCTCTCATTTGTGTTTTGCCATAACAAAAAGTTGTGTTTCAAGAGTTTTGCTCTTGAAAATGTGTAGTCATCCTGTTATTTCAGTGGGAAACAATACATCACTAAAGTGGTATTCCTTGTTTTGGAGCAAACATTGGTTTGTGTGTAAGCATGATGCAACCACCCAACTGTCAGTTTTAGTAACTGAAATGTGTGCCTGGAGAGCTTAATGTTGAAAATATATGTGTATACGAGCAGGAATTTAGTTATGTGATATTTATGTGCTGTATACTTCTCTGTTTTATGTCACATAGGATTATGGCACCCAAGCATACAAATCCATGTATAACCCCTTTCAGTGAGTCTGAAAACAACATAATAGTGCAGGTGTTCTGGTGCCACAGTGCCTTTCTGCTCAAGGGAGGACTTGGGGTTATGGCTGACAGAATACAGATTTGGAACCAGATAGTCAATGATGTCAGTGCCATAGGGGTCGCACCAGGACCTGTGATCAGGTGCATCATAGGGCCACTGATATGATTTCATCAGCCTGGAGGAGAGTAGCTGCAGTTGCCCATGAACAACTAGCTACAGGGGGTTTACTACTGAGCTACCACTGACACCAAATGAAGAGTTCCTGTCCACTGTAAGAGATCCAGAGAGTTCAGGGGAAACTGCACACCAAAATGTGACTGATGTCAGTGCTGCTGTATCTGGGAGGACAAGTGCGTGCCAGGAAGACCTTCCAGTAAGCTTGCATATGGCATGTTTTAAGATTTGCTTGTATTGTAAAATATAGAAAAAATTAACTTATTGATACATTAATATAATTAATGGCACATTTCTTCATTACACGTGGGCTGTGAGTGGACATGTCAACCAAGTTTCATTTTAAACTATTGTTAATAGACATGTAGGCAAAACTGTGTATTCACTGTCTCCCTGTGTTATTGCAATTGTGATGTTTAATTTATGTCCTTATCTTGCTTCATTTCTTCTAGGACCATCCCCCCTACCAATGATGGAGACATCTGGACATGGTAAGCCAAAAACTTTTCTTTGATTATTGATGACCATTTGTCAGATATATGCAAATTTCTGTATGTGTGAGGTAGGTCTGAGTGTGTTTATTGTACCATCTGCAATAGTGTGACCAGTGTTGTTAGTTTGTTATGATATAAATTGTTTTAAATATTTAGTGTAGTATTAATTTCATTCCTGTGTTTGTTACTTATTGTCACAGATGATCTTGACAATGAAAGTGCAGGACTCTTGCCACTTGATGTCAGAGTATCTGCAAACTCTGATAATGATGATGGTGGTCAAACAGAGGCATGGTCGAGGGTATGTGCACAGGTTGAATCTGATGCTGAGGTTGATATTCAGCCATCCCCTGTATTTCCCTCAAACACAGTCAGTAGGCCTATGCATACCTTTTCCACTGAATCCTCAAATATTGGACAGGTGGAGGATGACACACTTATCAGGGTAGTGTGGTTACTGTGGCTTCAATGCAAGTTGACTCTGGCCGTAGCCAAAGTCTGGGTGAGGTGCCACACAGGAGGGTTGTTATGGGTGCTCAGAGGAGGCCTACTGTCCACCCTCAACCTGATCCTGGTGTGTCTTTATGTGCCACTCCATGTATGTTTAGAACTGTCATGGAAGTGCAGACACGTTCGCTAGAGCCTCTGAGGATACGCTTAAAGTTGTCGATGTGGCACAGGCTGACATGTGACTACCTCCACCATGTGATGAATTCAGTGGATCGGGTGAATGACATGATGGAATGGGCAGTGTCTGTGATCGAACATCTGCTGGGAGGGGTACAGCATCCACATGGATGTAGGTCAGCATCATCATCTGATGTCAGCCATTGTGGCCAAGCCTGATCACACTCTCTTTTTGGCACTACTTCCGCTGCTCCATCAGTGTTTGAGGTGTTCACACCCAGACATGGTAGGCCATGGGGTCATGGTCCTGTGCATATTTGTGCAGAGATCTCATTCAGAAGACATCAGTCAGAATCAGATAGCAGCAGCAAATCTGACCATGGGTATGGACATGCCAATGCAGTGTCTGGCAGAACCAGTTTTCACCATTGGGGGTGATAACAATGAACTGTTACTTCCACCATGCATGGCTGACACATATTCAACATACCAGGATGTAGAGCTAGCACAGAGCTTAGCAGTGTTCTTGCAGACACTCACAAACACATTTCACCTTGAGTGCTCATACAGAGATATGCACATAACGGTTACATGGGTCATTTGTGAGGCCTACAGCTCATTCTTTCTAGTAGCTATTTGATAATTTATCAAAGTTTTGCCTGCCTGTCTTTCTTACTCACATGCAGCCTAGGCCTCCTGCCCCCCCCAAATAACACCCTGTGCAAATGATGATAACTGTGCCATATCCTTGATTATAACTTTTGGATTCAGGGATACATGAGCCATTTGTCTGATGCACAGGGTGCAGAGCTGACTGAGTGCTTAGCATATATGTGTTTCTGATGTTCTTTTGAAAATTGTACTTCTTTCTTACAGATTTTTGTATTGTGCGCATCTTTGATGCTTGAGGCCTATTAGTGGATAGAAAACACATCCATTGACATATGTCAGTGCTGTCACATACTGATGCCATTGCTGCAAAACTCACCCACCTTCTACTTAGTTCCTTTAAAAAGTAGCAGTATGCAAGGATTTGCCATTCACTTGTGTTCTTGGCCATTTATTTTCCAATTCCAGGTTCAACACTTACTTGATAGTCCAGCAGTTACAAGTGTTTTAATCTGTGTAGGATTCTATGTAATGCTAGTAGTACACAGCCATTACATGGTTAAGTAAAGGTTGTGAGCATTGCCTGGCATCATTTTCACTGTATGTATGTATGTACCTAAGATGGTAGTTATACCCCCTTAGGCAGTGACCATGTGTACTATCTGTTGCCTCTTAACAAGGGTGAGGGCATATTGTGAACACCTACATCTACCTACACCCTCAGTGTCTGGTGGTTCCCCCTCTGACTCTTCACCTATATCTGGCTGTGGTGACCTTGCCAGTGGTGGTGGGGTATGTGCTCTTTCCCTTTGCTGTTCCTGCTCAAGCTGTTTTCTCAGAATAATATTGTGAAGAATAACACAGACAGTGAAAAATTCAGCACAAGTACAGGGATTGTACTGCAGGGCTCCTCCAGATGCCACACACAGTTTTAGTGAGATGTGTAGGCTTTATTGAATACAGCCCATACTCTATTTCCTGTATGTGTATACTCTACTGTAAAAAGAATCAAGTCTCGTGTTTCTTGTCGGTCATTAATACAATAGTTTTGTAATGTTTAGCTGACACTAACGTGGAAGCACCTAATCAAGCTATCACAAGTGTACCTCCACAGTATTATCAGTTAATGAACATTGAGACCATATCCAAAAACACAAGTGGTTTAACATGGTCAACAGATCTACTCATCAGATTTTATCTTTTTTTTTTCCAGAGTGCACCACCTCATATGTACCTGTACCCAAAATGCCTGTCTCTTTTCTTGTATCTTTACATTTTGTCAAAATAATTTTTTGGGGGGGTTCTGCACTTATTATATATAAAATTGCCATGGTGACTAGGGCTGAACTTGTTATCAAATGTAAAAAGATAAACAAATATATATACATCCGTATAAAATGCAGTTTATTACAACCTTATGACCTCAAGGTTATTTTATCTGGTACATGGGTCTACATATTAGCAGCAAACAGTTATTCCTGCTTCCTTCTAAACATTCAAAAGAGCACATCCTTGCATTTTCTGCATGAGTCACCAAATTCCACCAGTGTATCCCCAACTAAAAGTAACCAGGTATTGCTAAAAACTGGCAAACATGCTGCCCACAATAATCTTGGGGTCACCTGTCAACATGTTGATTCTCCACCTTAAAATAAGTAGCATATCTGACAGCTATATGCTAAATAAAATGACTGCTAGCACAATCCTATGAGCATCTTTTCTATAGACCAATGGTATACAAATGGTATGGCAAAACTCACTGAGACTGCTTTGTGTTCTTACATATAAAACCCAAGCAAGTATGAAAATGTGAAGCTGCTACAAAGTTAACTTTTCTATGCTAATTTTATATGGGAGCTTGCTAATTGGTGAATTATAGTAAACATCTGTATTTGATTGCAAAGCAGAAGTATAAAAGTAAAGTACTAAGCCAAACATTGAGTGTTTCATATGTGTAAACTCTTAGTGGAGGGATTATGCTGTGTCTGTACAGTGCAGATTACACACATTTTTGTACAGAGAATAATAAAGAGGTTTTTGGATATTTAGGTGAGGCTTAAAGACTTTTCTGAAATCTAAAGGAAGCTCACTGTGAAAAGCTCTGAGAATCTACATACAGACATATTTAGTTAATTACTTATATATATATATATATATATATATATATATATATATATATATATATATATATATCAGAAGATCAAAGTTTCAAAACTTCGAATCTGATATGGTTGACACTATATCACATCTTTTAATGGAGATCTCAGTACAGCATGGAAAGGGAAGATTTCCCTTTTCTGCACTGTAGTGTGATCTCGAAGTTGGTATATGTAAGTAGCAGGGGATGTGAGGGGTGCAGGGGAGCTTGCCCCCCTGCTTAGAGTATTTAAATGGTTTGTTTTTGTAAATTGTTGTGTTTTATTACATTTTAGAAGTTTCAAGACTTCGATCATATGGTGTCGACCATATCAGATTCGAAGTTTTGAAACTTCAATCATGTAATATATATATATATATATATATATATATATATATATCTATCTGTGTGTGTGTATATATATATATATATATATATATCTATCTCTGTGTGTGTGTATATATATATATATATATATATATATATATATATATATATATATATATATATATATATATATATATATATATATATATATATATATATATATATATATATATATATTTTTTTCCCCTTGGCAGTGGACTGATCCATTGTAGACCCATTTTAGACATCACTGCTGGGTTATAGCAGATGTGAAGTGATACAAAGTTACAGCTGAACAAAATCAAACAATAAAATATAAAACAATAATAAGTTTCATGTAAGTCAAGGAACCATAATAAAGAAGTACATATATTTTGGGGAAATCTCCATTTGCCACTGTTAAATATTTATTGTCAGCAACCCAGCAGTATCTTTTTAGATTCCATCACATGACTTTTACCCAGGTTAATGTGAGGCAGAGAGAAAAATCGCATGCCAAGCTGTCCAATAGAAATAGCGGATTTTTCCAGTGATGTAGGTATTTTGGTTTTCACTAGCCTGGTAATGCAGAGATTTTTGTTCCTTACTATGCCATCACTGACTGACCTTCTTTCAACATTCTTGTTACTGGAATCCCAGCAGGAAGAGATATGATGGAGCTCACTGCAACCCCTCTCCTGTGATGGAAGTGTGGGATTCCCCCACAATGACACCTAACCCTAATAGAGGCCAGCTCACAACAATAACCACTGGTGTGTAATGCATGCTTTACTAGTCTTGGCAGTACCTGACACCATGAACAGATATGAAAATATGGACTTCTGAGTTTGTACCAGGTTATTTCCTGGTCTCTATATTATATGCTTGAAGTTTTAAAACTTCGATGCTCATATGATTGACATGATATGAGTGAAGTTTTAAAACATTGAACATATAATAAAAATAAACAAAAACAAAAAAAAAAATCTGAGTGCTCTGAGCAGGTAGGCAAGCCCCGCTGTACCCCCCCCCGCTACTTAAATATACCAATTCCGAGATTGCACTACAGTGAAGTAAAGGGAAATATTCCCTATGGCAATCTCCGTTGAAACGTTCGAGCTTTCAAAAGTTTGCTCATATGGTATTGACCATATGAGACTCGAACTTTTGAAAGTTAGAGCTTCTGATATAGACCCATTTCCTGTAGGCAGTCAGTAGACATTTAGAAAACTATAAAAAATATATATTTCCTTGATTAGCAACAGGATCCCACAATGTGACCTTTGTGGTATTTGTAGAAGCAGTCCGGTGGATATAGTGAGTGAAGACTGGTGAGACAGCAGTGGAAGGAAGGGCAAATAACAAGAGTGTCGAGTTTGAGGTAAAAGATCTGGGTGACACAAAACTGCTTTAATACAAAGCATAAAAAGCCATTTCAATGCTCAGCTAGACCAGACATATTTACTATACATGGGGTATGCAGTTGATAATATAGTACCTTTTGCTTTGAAATCTCTGGCACTGCGCCTATCAATTTATTCTCATCAGCTCAACAAGTTGTCCGTTTGATTCATCTACACCTGATAGGCTCTCTTGACATGTACCTTTCTCAGCACTGCTGACTCTGTGGCATCTGCTGTTTGTGGAGACCCAGCCAAATATCCTCAAAGCTGCCATCTGCCTCTTGAGATGCACTGATCTGATTTTGGCTTCATTTTGGTGATGGTTGGCTGTGCTGTTTTTTTTTTTTCCCTGAAATAACATATGGTTAAAGATGCTACACACTAGAGCCACTCTTTGGTGGTTTAGAGGGATAAAGCCCTAACTACAGCCCAGCAGACCCAGATTCAATTAACTAGTTGACTGACAGAGCAGATGAAAGGGACAGACATGCCTGCCCTTGGTGGGATCATGCAGGTTGCTTTGCTCCCTAATGGGAGGCATGGTGCAAAAAAGGGAGGTGCCCTTGGATGGAGTCATAGAGTATTAGGAAAGGGAAGTGGATAGCGCATAAACAAAAAGTACCCCCCCCCCATGGAAGCACAGGACACCCTTAAGGTGCACAGTCAGCTCCAGCAATAACACAGTAAGTTGGAGGGGTGTAAGCGGAGGAGGAGAATGAGGATGGCTCTTACATCTTATGTAAACATGAGGTACTGAGGGCTGGGCCAGTGCAAATGAAGTCTGAGGGGACCAAAAATATAAAATTAAAAAAAGATGCTATATACTAGGATAATCTTACTGACAGTATTAGGCCCATGCTGCAGAGCTCCAAGTCAGATAACCAGGAACCTACAATGTATCATAAGCTGGCTAAGTACATGGTCTACTAAAGAGTTTCTTTAGGTTCCACCTTTACAAACGTTGTTTAATGGTTACGATATTTTCCTCAAAGGCACAAGGCCCAGGTTCCTCCCCTGTCCTTTGGTCTGCCTGTTTGGAATTTACATATTCTGCCTGTATTTGTGAGGGTTCCTCCCACCACCCAAAAACATACCAGATTTTTCCATCCCAGTGATGGCAGGCACTGAATTCAAGCCTACCTTTCCAGTTGAACATGACAGGCCTGACAGCAGAATGCACTGGAAAATAAATGGAGTTGTGAGCAGCAGCACAGGCTCTGGCTGGTACTTATTGAGGGAAGAGTTATATAGACAACTATTTAGACATCAACTGTGGTGCACAATATCTGCTAGATAGGAGGGCATGGACTCCTGGCTATGCACCACCTCAAGGGTAGTCAGAAGGTGGTATAAAAATTGTCTCTAGATCATTTGGTTACATTGACTAACATCATCCAATAGGATATGTACTCTTGCCAGTGCTAAGTGGATTGACGATGACACAGCTTACTTTGACCTATGCCAGAGAGCCATGCTAATTTTGTAGATCTAAGTGTCCATATCTGCCAGTCTGAGTGCCCACAATTAAATCCAGCAGCCCTGGTTCAGTAAGCTACTGGCTGGCCAATATCCAGCTGCCCAAAATGGGTGACCTGGAATAGTTCCTTTGAGCAAAAACTGGGCATAAAACCAATCGACCTGCCAAAACTGAGCTAAGAATTGCTACAAAAAATATAAATTCAGTGACACAGCACAATTTGGAAGTTGATGCTATGATAGTAGGAAGGAGACTGGACATCCTGTGTAAACAGGAAACAAGGTGGAAGGGCAGCACACCAAGTCACTTGGTTAGAGGATTCAGAGTGTACAACTCAGACTACAGTATTTGTATGCATTATGGCAAGCAGGTATATGTTCATTTTACCAAATGCTTTTATTATTGAACTAAATAAAGCTGGTTTGTGTGTTTGAAAATCAGCGTATTGCATGTCAGCTTTTATTTCTGTTTTGTTGTTGTTGTTGCTTTTCAGGAACTTGTGCTCAACGAGCTGTAGCTCAATATGCTGCTTGTTCAATAAAACAACATACACCCTGTGAGGGACAGCCTTCAGAAGACAGTAAGGGCTGTCATCAGACTCAGTGACTGACTCACAGCAATCAGACTCCACTGTAAGGGAGGAGCAGTCTTCCTGATCTCAGCCCTATGGTCTACAGCAGGGCACTGGTGATGAGGGGAAGGGGGCATTCAGTCAGTGGTTGTAGGGCTTTCTTCATAAAGTAGGACAAAACAAGTTGATCTTCAAAATGGGTAACCTGAGTGTTCATAGAGGGACAGGCAAAACAATATATGAGGATTGCCTGGCCTCATGTTACTAGGACAACAGGAATAATGGAGGACAGACATATTATACTTCTGTCTAGCAAACTGTCATTGATCCACCTAGAGAAATATCATAAGATCACATAGAGCACGTGAAGGTATGCAACTCAGGTAAGAAAAGGGCATGGGATCCAAACTGGATATTTTAATGTCATCTCTGTCAAAATGGACATTCTCCAGCAAAAACCACTGGTGGTCATAATCTGCTGCAGTAGTCAGAAAGTCACCAGATTCCAGGCAGTGGATCTGGATGTTGACTGAAGTGAAAGCACAGATGTACAAGGAAATACTCAGTCCTCTAAAAACAAAGGAAGACAAGGAAGTACTTGGAGGAGGAGAAGAAGAAGAAAGGCAATGTCTCAAAGCAGCATGGTGTGAAGTCAATAAAACGCATCTGCAGTCAAGCCAGACATTAATTAATTAATTAATTTACATTTGTTGACCGGGATAGTCAGACTGGATACTTGTCCATTTTCAGCGGAGGCCCGGGGAGAAAAGCTCCATACATACAGAAAAACTGTTACATTAAACTAGTTAAAGCACTGTTACAGATACAATACATAGGATAAAAGTCATTCATTCTGTCATATATAAATCTGATTTGTTATAGAGTAACAATTAGGAAGCAATGTAGGGGTGGCCAAAAGACCTCTTTAGCACATGTTTATATTGATAGAGTTAGTCAGGATTAGACCAAGGACATATCAATTTCTTTTAAAGTAATGTTTTAGATTTTTTTTTTTAATTGGGTTAGAACGGGTTCTGAAGTAAGCTCAGCAGGAAGTGAGTTCCATATTTTGCCAACAGAGTTGGCATATAGAGAGTCTCCAGATGAGTTGTTGGTTTTGAGGGTTTGGACTAGTAATTTGTTGGATGAGTGAAGTGTCTTGAGGTTGCTGTAAGGGGTGATCATTTTTGTAAGTACAGTTGTGTTTTCAGGTTGGTAGAAAATTTTATGTGCTACTATTCGCTGATTGTACAGAAGTTGGGTAGGCAATTCTAGCCACCCTAGATTCTTTAGGTTCAGACAGTGGTGTGTTCTGTATGCTGCTCCAGTGGCAAATCTATCAATATGATTAAAGCAGCTAGAGAGTTTATTAAGGTCAGACTTACTCAAGTTCGTGAAGAGAAGGGATGTATAAATGGGGGTGGAAAGTAGATGTATACAGGCAATTACTGTCCTAACTAGTGGAGTGAGGAAAGGTTTGATCTTGTATAGTAAGCCAAGTTTTTATTAACTTTTTAAATAGTTTGAGTAATATGCATATCAAACTTGAGGTTATTATCAACTGTTACACCTAAGAGTTTGTTACAGGGATCTGGGACAATGACAGTGCTTTTGTTAGATTTTATAGTAAAGGTTGGAGCGGAGGCTTTACGAGTGGGGGCGAAAAGCAATAGCTTCATTTTGTTAGGATTTCATAGGAGACATCAATTACAGAGCCAATTTTCGATAGTATTAAAAACATTTTGGGATAGAGTCTGCAGACGTAAAGGGGAGGTGGCAGAGCAAATCAAAGTGGAGTCATCCACATATTGAATGTGGGTGGCTGTTGGGATGACTGTGTACAGGTCATTAATAAAGATAGAAAATAACAGGGGTCCTAATATAGAGCCCTGAGGGACCCCAAGGGTGATAGGTAGAAGGGAAGATAGTTTGTTCTGCCATAGTGCAGCCTGTTGTCTACCACTCAGATAAGATTTGAACCATTGGATAGCCTGGACATCTAGGGGAATAGTTTTAAGTGTGTGTATGAGTAGTTGGTGGTTGACCATGTCAAAGGCTTTGGAGAGATCAAGAAAGAGGGCAGAAGAAAGCTTATTGTTATTTTGGTTTTGATTAATAACATTGGAGAAGGAGAGGAGGGCCATGGTTGTACTGTGGAATGGTCTGATGTTCTTAAACCAGGCTGCGAGTTAGCCAGGAGATTGTGCTGAATGAAATGGCTCAGGAGTTGTTTATGGATGCACTTTTCCATAATTTTAGCCAGGGGTGACCAAATAGCTAAAGGTCTGTAATTTGACAGTTCAGTGGAACTGCCCCCTTTGTGGAGTAGAATAACATGGGATGTCTTCCAGATGGAGGTGATAGTGGCTTCTAATATAGTTCTATTGATCAGGATAGAGATTGGATATGCTATGGCATCCTCAGCTTTTTGTAGATACTCAGCTAGGAGGAGATCTGCTGCAAGGGTGGTAGGTTTTAGTTTCTTGATTAAGGCATGGATAAGTGATGTGGAAACTGGTTGAAAGTTAAAGGGGAGTTGAAAACTAGGTGCACCGGCATTAGGACCCGGGCAACTGGGAGATAGTTGGTTAGCTAGTGACTGGATAGTTTCTGTAAAGAAACTATTAAAGGAACTGGCAATATCTTCTGAAGGTTTTTGGAAGGTAGCCGAGGGGGGTAGGAGATGTGCACTGGGTGAATAAGTTTATTTATGCCTGCTCAAAACTTTTGCAGATTGTTTTGATGATTCTGTTGTAAATGGCAGTAAAGTTTTTTTTTTTATCTAGGGTAGTAGATTTTTAATGTTGTTCCTTAGTTGTCTAAATCTAAGTTGATCTAAGGAGGATTTTGTGGTACGCCAAGTGGTCCAAGCTTTGTTTCTAAGTAAGATCATTTGTCTGGTTTCTTTTGAAAGCCATGGAGCACCTTTTGCTTTAGTTCTTATAGAACATGCAGGTGCATGGGTATCAAGGATGGCTAGGAATTTGGGGTTGAAATATAATGCAGCAGCTTCAAGTGGTAGATGTTTTAGGACTGCCCAATTACATGCTTTGAGGTCATTTTGGAAATTAGTGGGGTTAAAGTTTTGTGTTGTTTCTAATTGTTTTTTAAGTAGGTTGGTGGGAGATGTCAGTCTTATGCCTAATTATATAGGTAAGAAAATGGCCACTTATGTCTTCAGGTCGGGTACCGATCCTATACATGTGGAACTATTAATGAGTATCCAATCTAGGATACTATATTTGTTGTTAGGTTTACTGATCCTAGTAGGGGAGGATATAATCTGAGTAAATCCGTATAGATTTACATGGATGGTTAGAGATTCTGGGGAACAAATATTCCAGTCGATGTTGAAGTCTCCTAGAACAATGGTTTCTTGAGGGTAGTTACTAGACAGCCAAGACAAGATATCTTTTAGGGTGTTTGCATTCTTACCTGGGGGAATGTAGACACAGGCTATGTTAATACTTTTGTTTTTATTAATTTGAAGCTTGGTAAAGAGATTTTCAGCATTATCGACATGGGGTGGTTGTGTGGAATCAGAGGTCACATCTAGAGTAATTTTGTATAGTACAGGTACCCCTCTTCTCTTCCTGATGGTATGGTCTCACCTTAGTATGTTATAACCTGGGGGTAAAACCTCATTATCTGCCATTGATGGTTTTAGCCAGGTTTCAGTAAGACAAAATATATCCGGGGAATGTGTATCTAAGAGTGAATGCAGGTGGTGGACTTTATTATTTAAGCTTCTAATATTTAGGTGACTGACCAAGAGTAAGTTTGAAGGTCTATTTAAAGTTTGTAAGATAGTGGGAATAGTAGAATTGGGGCTAGGATCGACTAGTGAGGTTGGGCCAGGGTTTAGATGAATGTCCCCATCCCTTGTGAGGTTGCCATGTAGTCTAATAGTGAGCTTCAGGAATTTAAATATTAGTCTTAGGTAATTCTTGGTTTTGGGATTGATATATCTGGATCTAATGGGTTGGTGGTATTTTGTGTCCAAGGAGTTAGTCGTAAGGGGGATTATTAAGTGGTCTAATTTAATTTGTATTACTGGAGTGGTGGTTTGGCTTCTTGAGTAGTGGTAGCCTAGGTAGGACAGATTTTCATAGTTAGTACGAAGATATGGAATTATCATCAAGGGTAGTAGGCAGTATAATGGCATTAATTTGAAAGGTTTCATGGCCAATAACAGAGGCATTGTCTAGATATTAGCTTTGATTTTTGCCCAACTTGAGTAGAGGGATAATTAGGATAGGTAGGTAGGGAGGGTCCTGATAATGGCTGGAGAGTTGTTGATTGGTTCTACAAAGAGGAGGAGTGGTTTTAGAGCTATAAATTTAGGACTAGTAGGGGCGTGTGGGATTTGTAGGCAGGGTGGGGCGCTGAGCGAGCCCGAGCGCAGTGAGGGCGAGCACAGCAAGGCTTAACCTGACCACAAGATCTGTCGGACCTGTATAAGCACGTGAGTACAATGAGGCTTTTTTTTTAAATTACTTTCTTACCCTTGGGAACGCTGGTGAAGTCAAGTGCCATTGGGCTTTCCATAGATTCATTTTAAGCTAATAACTTTTTAGGGATTTTCCATTTTGATTTGTGGAATCCTACCTGTATGTATGGCTTTAGTAAGTAGGAGCAGGATAATGTAAAGTACTCTGCATAAAACTCTGCTGGAATACTGACACCGCTGCCCTCCCCCCAGAAAAATTAAACATGCAGTGAGATGCTACAATTTGGTGATCCAACCACCATTTCAGTTATTTTGTTTGGTTGTTTAATATTCAAATATATCTAATAAACTTTAACATAATATTCTAATATTTCTCAGATTTCTTCATGTGGTCATATGGATTATTCACTGACTGACCACTTTAAATCATGAATTGTTTAATAAATAGAAAATGTCATGAAAACTTACTTATTATTATAATGGAAAGAATGTTTAACGTGCTTAGTTTTCACATGTTATGCAGAGTTTTCTTAATTTTCCTTAAATAAAAACTTACTAGCCTTCACTAGGTACAGAGACCAGCATGTATTTTTAAAGTGCTTGTGATTCTCATACTCTGTATATACCAGAATCCATTCAGAAAAGTTACCAGGAAGTTGGTTTTACCACATAATATTGGATTTCAGTCATTATTCAATGCTTAGAACAGTTCATGAGTTGCCAGGAAGAGACATAAGGAATATAAAGCATACATTTCAACCTTGTATTGCAAGAAATCTAAACAAAGCCAACATTAATGGTGGAACAAAGACACATAATTAGGGACAGATTTTAATTATTCCTCAAAACAACTTAGAAAGTCACTAGAGTAACTGTTTTTGCATTAGCATGTATTTGATGAAGGATAAGAAGTGTGAAACTGTAGTGTCTGCCATTAATGACTAACTGCAATCATCCATGATTTACCAGGGCAGGAAAAAAGTAGACATCATTGAAATTCTGTATATATCTATATCTATATCTATGTCTCTTACTATACATATATATATATATATATATATATATATATATATATATATATATATATACATATATGTGTGTGTGTGTGTGTTTGTGTGTGTTTGCATATTGTGTATATGTATGGACGATTGAATGGGGGGATGCCTGTGTTAACATGATGCATTGGCCGTCAGTGTTAATTACTGCAAGGAGTGCTGCTTAGCACCTGTGGTACTTAACATTGATTCAGAGACATGCAAATTAGTTGACATTGAGGTCTTTCCTCATTGCGACTAATACAAGTCTGAATCCAATAGTACTGAATCGGGGAAACAGTGCCTTTTTACCTCAGCCCTTAACGTGAGCACTAGGGTACTTTATGAATACTTGGGATTCTGTAACTTGGTCAAATACAATAGTGAATCCAAGTTCTCAAGGAAAATAATACATCTGGTAATTTTCACAAACATTTATAATATATACTGTTTTCTTATAAATTGTACAAGCTGCCAATAATATGTCTTTATTAATGTAAAGTAGTTTCGTGGGGGATGTCAGTCTTATGCCTGATTATATAGGTAAGAAAATGGTCACTTATGTCTTCAGGTCGGGTACCGATCCTATACATGTGGAGCTATTAATGAGTATCCAATCTAGGATACTATATTTGTTGTTAGGTTTACTAATCCTAGTAGGGGAGGATATAATCTGAGTAAATCCATATAGATTTACATGGATGGTTGGAGATTCTGAGGAACAAATATTCCAGTCGATGTTGAAGTCTCCTAGAACAATGGTTTCTTGAGGGTAGTTACTAGACAGCCAAGACAAGATATCTTCTAGGGTGTTTGCATTCTTACCTGGGGGAATGTAGACACAGGCTATGTTAATACTTTTGTTTTTATTAATTTGAAGCTTGGTGATGAGATTTTCAGCATTATCAACATGGGGTGGTTGTGTGGAATCAGAGGTCACATCTAGAGTAATTTTGTATAGTACAGATACCCCTCTTCTCTTCCTGATGGTATGGTCTCACCTTAGTATGTTATAACCTGGGGGTAAAACCTCATTATCTGCCATTGATGGTTTTAGCCAGGTTTCAGTAAGACAAAATATATCCGGGGAATGTGTATCTAAGAGTGAATGCAGGTGGTGGACTTTATTATTTAAGCTTCTAATATTTAGGTGACTGACCAAGAGTAAGTTTGAAGGTCTATTTAAAGTTTGTAAGATAGTTGGAATAGTAGAATTGGGGCTAGGATTGACTAGTGAGGTTGGGCCAGGGTTTAGATGAATGTCCCCATCCCTTGTGACGTTGCCATGTAGTCTAATAGTGAGCTTCAGGAATTTAAATATTAGTCTTAGGTAATTCTTGGTTTTGGGATTGATATATCTGGATCTAATGGGTTGGTGGTATTTTGTGTCCAAGGAGTTAGTCGTAAGGGGGATTATTAAGTTGTCTAATTTAATTTGTATTACTGGATTGGTGGTTTGGCTTCTTGAGTAGTGGTAGCCTAGGTAGGACAGATTTTCATAGTTAGTACAAAGATATGGAATTATCATCAAGGGTAGTAGGCAGTATAATAGCATTAATTTGAAAGGTTTCATGGCCAATAACAGAGGCATTGTCTAGACATTAGCTTTGATTTTTGCCCAACTTGAGTAGAGGGATAATTAGGATAGGTAGGTAGGGAGGGTCCTGATAATGCCTGGAGAGTTGTTGATTGGTTCTACAAAGAGGAGGAGTGGTTTTAGAGCTATAAATTTAGGACTAGTAGGGGTGTGTGGGATTTGGAGGCAGGGTGGGGTGCTGAGCGAGCCCGAGCGCAGTGAGGGCGAGCGCAGCAAGGCTTAACCTGACTACAAGATCTGTCGGACCTGTATAAGCATGTAAGTACAATGAGGCTTTTTTTTTAAATTACTTTCTTACCCTTGGGAACGCTGGTGAAGTCAAGTGCCATTGGGCTTTCCATAGATTCATTTTAAGCTAATAAATTTTTAGGGATTTTCCATTTTGATTTGTGGAGTCCTACCTGTATGTATGGCTTTAGTAAGTAGGAGCAGGATAATGTAAAGTACTCTGCATAAAACTCTGCTGGAATACTGACACCGCTGCCCTCCCCCCAGAAAAATTAAACATGCAGTGAGATGCTACAGTTTGGTGATCCAACCGCCATTTCAGTTATTTTGTTTGGTTGTTTAATATTCAAATATTTCTAATAAACTTTAACATTAATATTCTAATATTTCTCAGATTTCTTCATGTGGTCATGGATTATTCACTGACTGACCACTTTAAATCATGAATTGTTTAATAAATAGAAACACATGAAAAACACACACACTTGCATATTGCAATCTTATGAAGAGCAATAAATGGAAACTTACATTTCTAAATCTTGATATCTGTTTTTTATTTTTGCTTAAATGAGATATTTAAGCAAACACTAAAGGGGCATTTTGTGTACACACAAGCAAATATTTTGTTTAGACAGTATCTCATTAAAACACAAAACTGAGGGTATAATCTAAGCTTACAAACTAGACTTGCGGTTATGGATAAAATATAGAAAGTATTACTAAACAATATCCAGATGTGCACAGTTATTTTTAATGGGTACTAAACTGAGAAAATTAGCTGCATAGCTTCTACATTCCAAACAGAAGTGTCTCTGACTTTATTTGCACTCTTTTAGAGTACATGATCAGTCTGCTGAATTCATATGGTGCATTCCAGATGATATTTAGAAAGAAAGAAAAATTCAGTGCAATTTTTACTTACCTATTTATATACACCAGAATATGTATAACATATACTTTAAAAAATAATAAAATACAGCTCAGTCTTAAGAACATTACTTTAGTTTCACCAGCAGATGGCAGCAAAGGACAAAGAAGTCTGAAATTGTGGAACAATGTTCATATTCTAAAGGAACAACTGCAAATGGATTTTTGAAACGCCCACCAGAAATGTTCATTATCATTAGAATTCATCTGTATTAAGACTGTGAACAGAGTACATTTCTGTATTACTGATGTCACTTGAATGAAACAGTCTTCTTTCCTATACAGACTTTGTAAGCAGTTTGTTCTTTTCTTGTAAAGTTAAAGCTATTGTGTTATTTGATAAAAAATAACCATAATGAACTGATTTAATAAAATTATAATGTTGATTTAATAACAAGAAAAATAACTAGAAAAGTTATCTTACATAAATAATTTTTAAATGTTTACCTGATAATATAGACTATCAGGAAAATGCAGTATTAACAAAACACATTCTTTATCAATTACGATATTAAAAAATATTTTTATATTACTGAATTAAACTGAGCATATTATACTTGGTCACAATGTGAAGAATTCCTAAAAGGCTGAGTATGCTGAGTATGCTCCTACATTTGGACTGAAGGCTGACTTAAGTGTTGCATTGAACTTTGCATTGAGTATAGGGTAGCTCAGACTCATAGGTGAATGGTAGTCTGGTCGCCCTGAAGGGCCATTTTAAGCTTAGCCAACAACTTGAGATTAAAATTAAACCCTACACCTTGTGTCTGCAAGGTGAAGCCTTCAACCATTATGCAAACTCCTCCTGCCCCCGAAGATATGAACAGAAGTGTTGTACAGAAGTGTTGTATCATCCTTCAAGGTAACTATCCTACGCTGTTTTCCATTACTGTAGCATCACCTTCTGTTTTTTTTTTAAGGGTTATGACTCTCAGGTTAGTACATAAAAGAAAATAGTGAGCAGGGTATAATCATTACTGAGCAGTTTCTTTGGATACTGAAACATAGTCAAGCAAATGCATCCATTCTGTAGGACATATAAATATGATAGGTGGAAACAAAAGTGCCCGTGTCCAGAATACCACAATTAAGCATTTAATTTTATTGCACATCATAATTTAAGAATGTGGAAAAACTATTTTATAAAACAATAACAGAACATTTGTTTTGTAGTATATTTTATCCCATTTTCATAGAATAAATTCACATTCAGCACTAATTCCAAGCCAAGAAAAGTATGTTTTCATCTAACACAAAGCAGACTCCAGACAAATTTATTGCCTGTACAAATGCCTTCAAGTTTTAAAATGTCACACACATTTTCATAGTCTCATGCTATTTATCCGAATCATTCCCTTGAGAGCTGATCATGAGAATACTTCCATTATAATTAGCAGCATCAAACACAGAAAATAAACTACCCAATAAGTCAAACTAAATCTGAAAATGTGCCTCTCTGTGTTTGCTATGTCACTCAGAATGCTAGAGCTGCTTTTAGGATAATGTGGCAGACCTTTCATAAATGGCTTTTAGCTTCATTAAAGTTGGCAGGCAGAGCATTGCTACATGAACTTGGCAGACACGAGGAGATGAATGGTATTAATCATTGATGTTAAGATGCCCTTTTGTGTATGATGAATTACTGGGCTTATCACTATTGGTCACAGGGATTACAATCTTTGCCTTCTCAAATTTTAGTAATTAATATTTTAATGGTCACTAGGATGATTAGAGAGAAGCAGAGGCAATTGTCTTACATTATATTTGTTTGCAGTGCTATGTATTAAACAATTAGAAAAGTGCATAATTTAGAATACAAACATTATTTTATATTGTCTGTTTTTATCACAAAGTAATTTACATCTGGTTCTGAAGGCTGGTAGTTAAGTGAGAGAATAGTTGTGGCAAAGCCATGCACATTGTTGTCCAGGAAACACTGTGCATGCACATGACCTGGTGCTTTGGTAAGGGTATCTCTAGTCAAAACACCAAGAAAGTACCCTTGATTGTTATCTTATAAGTACGCCTAACTTGTATCTGTGTTCTTTTACTTAATGTTAGAAACAATGTATGCACAACTCAAAAAGAAAAAAGTAAACCCAAAGACAAAAATATGCAAACAAACAAATAAACAAAAACATTGTTAGGACAACAGTCATAAGGCATTTTAAATATAACATACCAAACAGCAATGTAAAAGAGTAGCCTTATGGAAACATATACAATTGTTGGTCAGACAAGGAAACATTGCTACATCAATAGTCTTATCAGAGAGATTGAATAGTGCCCATGACCACTGGTCTCTCTTTTACTAAATTTTCCATAATTCCCTTTGCTAGCCCTGGAAAACACACCCGTTTATTCAATTAAGTAACCTTGTTCCACAATTTTCCTCTGTTACTCTACATTTTCTAATTCTCAGCTCTGAAAACCACATACATACGTAGTCTTTCTCTAGCCTGTCTCCATGTGTTCTTTTCTTAAATACCTCACCATTGCTAAACTGCAGTACCCATAAACTATGCCTCCACATGGGGTGTTCTCCAGGTCAATGCTGTGCTCTTCCTAACTTCTACATCAATGCCATCCCCTTCCACTATAACAGGTATATATTGCACATGACCTTGACCTCTACAAAGAGGTGAATGTTGTGTCATTTCCCTACTTCCCCTACATGCACCTCTTTCTGTCATCACCAGTCTGCTCAATCACAAACTTCAACTTTCTTAGTATTCTCCCTGTTAACATTATCTTCTGTTTGTCTTCTGTCTCATTCCACCTAACTTTAACTTCCCTCAGCTGTCTTTCAAATGCAGCTATTTCCCAACAAGATGACAACAACACCAGCATCGCTCAGTTTCTCTATCTCCAAGCTTTCATTTCTTAATATCCTCTTCTTGCTCCAATATACAGGCATCCAGTCTAAAGTCAACTACTTCACTGAAAGTCAGGAAATAAATTCCCCATGCGTATTCAGATAATCACACTACTTTCTTAAAACTACTTTATATATGTCCATCACCAGTACTATCAATTATCCCTGCATCATACATCTAATTTGTGTGCCATCATCAATCCGAGTGCAAAGTACCAAATCTGATTTATTTATTTATTGCATTTGTTTACTGGGAAAGACCACTGGGCCTGATAGAGCTCATTTTCTCTGGAGACTTGGGGAGAAAAGCTCTGACAAGAACATAGATAAAGAAAATATTAAACATGAATTGGTACAAAAGTAGATACACTGTTACAGATAGTAATAAATACAGAATATATACATAAAAACAGGAATGTTGTTGGTTGACAGATGAATTCAATCAGAGAGTTATAAACAGTGTTATACTACTCAGCATTATTGTACCAGTATCAACAAGTGATAAACAATAATGATTATAGAGAAAATATCAGTCAGCAGTAGCAAAAACAAAGGAGTTTAGTTACCATATAAGGAGAAGGAAGAGTTTGGTTATAGACCAGCCATTGTCTGTGTTTCAGGCATTACTTTATCCTGGTTGTGTTCCAGGTTTTGTACAATACATTTATCACAAGGCATGCAAAAAGCAACATTTAAATCATTGCAAATAGCACATTTTTGTACATTCTGTGCCACTTTTGCCTTACATACATACCAATCAAAGGTAGCAATCCATTTGCATAATGCTGGATTGTCAGTTTTACCTAGTAAAGACTTACAGGTGCTAGCATGCTAATCATACCATGTATTTAAATAATTCCACACATTTATATATGGTTCAGACACATCAAAAGTAAAAGACTGAGTGCACTTCTTGGCATTTTCACGATTGCATTCATTGTTAAAAGAAAAACAGAAGAAAATATTTACCACAAATGTTCAGGACAAGGTGGCCAGTCTTGACAGGAAGATCAGTTGTGGGAAAATTCTCCACTGTCTTTCACTAGATGCTGGTGATATGAAAATTTAGACAGTAGTATTTTCCCCTCATGAGTCACCAACTTTCTGAAGAAAAATTACCGTACTGCCCTGTTCTGCACTGCAGTGTTTGTCCTCAGTCGATGGACAAAGTTTAGGAAGAGAAGAGCCAATTCTAAGAAGGTCTGTGCTGGAATGTCACACTGTGAGAGGCACCTCTTCAGATCACCCCCCGGTTGTTTGGACTAGACTGGACTCGCCACTTTTTTAAAGTTATACTACACTATTCAGGTAGCCTGTACCTTTGCTCAATGAAGACACTGAGACAGTTCTGCTGTTACGACATTCATTTACTGCTCATGAGGTTTACATCTAGCTTAGCAATGAAAGGTATATACATCAAAAAAGTACTTCAGCTTAGAATAATCAAAGTCTCTGATACAAAAGAAAAAGTCCCTATCTTTAAAGTCTTTTCTGCCTGCATCAGCAGTTTTGAGAATTTGCCAGAATAATAAGTCTTTCCTTTCAAGCTGGCCTGCTGACAGTTTATTTTCCATATCTTAAACATTCTGTTCCTGAAGAATAACTCCTTTCAACCTTGGCCTATCTTGTGTATCATATAGACGACAGCTGCATATAAGAGTTCATATTGACCTGTTTGTAGGTAATACATTTCACATAGTTTATAAGAGATACAATATTTTACTTCTGATTCCTATTAACAATGAATGCCAAGCTATATGTTTTTGCCAAGTTAGTTAGCTGAGTGCACTCTACACACTGAAATGCAGAAAATTAATTTTACATTTTTAGAAAAAAATCCACTGAAATCCATTTTAACCTGTTCTTTTACTCTCACAAGTATTTGTCTAAAGGTGGTGGTGCTGCATGTGTTTCTTATAGAAGGTAGAGCTGAATTCCATAGTTTGGTGATGGTGAAGGAATAGAGGAGTTGACCAGCAGGTAAGGTGGACTTTTCTACTTTTAGAAGTAGATGATTTTCAGATCTTGGTTGCCTGCTGGGTTGATATTGAGTGAGTAGTGTCAAGAGTGCAGGACAGTCTGTGAGTCTGTAGATTATTTTGTGTGCTGTAGTTGGTTGGATGAATAAGAGATGGTGGGGGAGTTCCAGCCAGCCTATTTGTTTCAGTGAGTTACAGTGGTGGGATGAGAATTTGGCCTTGTGGCAAATTTGGCTATTTTGTTGTAACACATTTCAAGTTTGGATTTTGCAGAATTTTGGATATTAGTGAGGAGAGGGGAACCATAAAGGAGATGGGATAATAAAAAGGAGGTTGCAAGAGTTTGTCTAGTAGAGAGGCTAAGAAAGTGTTGGTGCCTGTGGAGCATGCTTAGCTTTTGATGTGTTTTTATGATGTTATTGTTTATGTGTAGGTCAAAGTTAATGTTTCCATCTATAATGATGCCTAATAGTGTAGTCTGTGGGACAACTTCTATAGTAGTATTGTCTTGGGCTTGTATAGTGAAGAGTTTTTTTTTATCTAGGGGAGTGGTTTTCTTAGGGGTAAAAAGTACTAGTTTAGTTTTTTTCTGGATTTAGGGCAAGATTATTGTTAAGTGTCCAAGATTTAGTACAGGTGAAGGCATTCTGGGTGATTTGCTGTAGTTCAGAGCTGGAATTTGCAGTGCATATTATTGTAGAGTCATCAGCATAGTGGATTACTGAGCATTGTGGGAGAGTGGAGTGAAAGTTATTAATAAAGGTGCTAAATAAGAGAGGGCCAAATATGGATCCATGGGGTACCCCTGTGGAAGTATTGAGGAAGGGAGAGTAAGACTGTTGCCATTTGGTAGATTGCTGCCTATTGGAGAAATAGCTATTGAACCATTGTAGGGTGGGTGGGGAAATGTGGAGGGTGCAAAAGATATGCTTTTTTTCCAGATGTCTGGGACTAGGGATTTTTTAATTGATCTGTTAATGAGTATGCTGATGGGATAATCTATATCCCAAAGCAAGTCATTCAATGAGCAGTTCATCAGTATCTGGGTTATTGCATTACTAAGAGTTTTTTTTTTTTTTTTTTCGGGGAAGTAAGGGTTTACCTTTGTTTCCTACATTGCATGACATCAGAGTTAGTATATTTAAACTTCAGTGCTATGGACGCTACCGGGACAAGCAAAAAGGTGTAGACATGCATACAGTGTGGTATGTAGTACAATACAGAAAAGTAATAACCTGGCTTCTGAAAAGCAGCCGATTCATTGATTTCATGTTGATGAACTCAGATTTTAGCAGTTTGTTTACTGTGATTTCATACAGGACCATTATAACATATGTGTTTGTCAAACAGTGTTTTTGTTTTAAGTCTATAAGTCTAACAATGGGTCCAGGACTAATGCTCGAGCAGCCGTTTCACCGAATGTGAAACAGCCGGGCATACTTACGCGAAAGTGCTTTTCACCAAAGAGGCACTTTCGCGTAAGTATGCCTTTTGCGGAGATCGGACTACAGTGGGGATAAGGGAAACTTCCCTTTTCCCCACTGTAGTGCGACCTTAGAGTAAGACTATAAAAGTAGGAGGTGTGTGGGGGGTGCAGGGGTGCAGGGGACTTTTGTCCAGGAAAAAAACAACTTCAGCAAATAATTATTTACAACCAGCTCTTTTCACCAGCATCCCTTATTCCTGTCACCTACACATAAGCAAAAGATCAACCACTGAAAGCATCACAAATTTCATGGATATTTGAGTCATGACTCTTCTCCAAGTCTGCAGAACTCAGATAAGACTTGCAGATGAATGTGCCTCATTCACTCACTTACTCTTCCTCCATCTATCCAGGTGATGGTTGCAGAAGCAGTAAGTTAAGCAATGTATACAAAGCTTTCCTTTTCTCCATTCTACATTCTAGCTGATCCTGGGAGATCACCAAGAATCTATAGGGAACTTGCTAGATATATTCTGCCCACTGTATTCTAGGCATATCCAAGGGCTTGCTCCCAGAATAGCTCATAGGAAGATGCCAAATCAAAAATACCTGATTTAAGAACTTTTTTTTAACATGGCTGCCAAAGATCAGTTCAGTTTAGAGTACACAAGACTGGAAACATTGCCTGAGACTACTTAATGTCATGATCCCATTACTATCTGTCATGATTAAGGTCCCCAAAGGTCCTTAAACATATTTGAAAGGGACAGCTATCTCCAGCCACCACTCCCCCACCCTACAAATACACACTTGAGCAGACCATTCAGTTATTTTCCATGAAAGCACCACTGTCTCAAGTTTGGAGTTGCTAGTTACCCTCCTTATTACAATGGACATCCTCCATGCCACTCTAGCTACATACTCCCAGACATAGTCATAATCACTGAAACATGGTTAAAACCAAGTACAAAAGATAATGAAATACTACCCCCAAGTTACTCCATACTATGGGTGGATAAACTCAACAAAAGAGGAGGTGGAGGTTCTTTTTTCTTTAAAGACCATCTCACTTTAACTTTCCTTGAATGCAAAACCCCACAACTGGACAGTGCAGAAATCATCTATACCACACTAACCATAAATTCAAGAAAAACACATAATATAATTGGCTGCCATATCCCACCTGGAAATAATGTCATCTGACTGCCAACATGGAACACATCATTGTACAGCTTTAAGGATACTAGACTGGCTTGAGCTTCCCAACATTATTCTTTACAACCAACTCTCTCTAACTCACAACATTGTAACACAACCAACTGGAACCCCTGCTCTACAAAATCTCATCTTTCCTTACAGTTCCAACAGACCACTTCACACTGACAATAAGAACTTACTCACCATCTCCAAGGCCAATACCACTGCAGGAGAATCTTTATTTTCCAACTATATATCTTGTATATGGAACTCTCTCCTTTACTCCATTCTCTGAAGCTCATCCACTAACCACTTTAAGCCATCACTTAAAGCATATGTAAAAAATAAGAGTCTATGTTCCTGTACTAACCCCTCATGAGTGCTCTGATATATCACAGTATACCCAAAACATATCCAACTTCTCCCCTAGTGTTTAATCATTTGCACTTACTGACCTGTCTTAACCTTATATCTTGTCATAAGTCATACCTACAAATAGTACTAGCTATGTTCAAAGCCTAGGTATTGTTGTCAAGATGTAACACATTTGTATGTTCTTATGTATATTACATTTTGTTTACTTTATACTTTATTGATTATTGTAATGTGTGCATGAAAATTTACTGTTACTCATGGAGCTTTTCTCTCGGGCCTCTGCTAAAAAAGGACCTGTGTCCAGTCGGACTTTCCCTGTAAACAAATGTTAAATAAATAAATAAATGCATAAATAAATAAATAAACAATAAATCACTGAAGTGTGTGTCAGATGACACAATCAGTTAAAATAATGACAGATTCTTCTGTAAAGAATAGAGATTCTACTTGTATGTGCCTGAACTGGACACTCTCCCAAAGCCAGCTGCATCTTTATTTCCTGCCCATTTAAAAACACAAAAACAAATGATAACAAGAGGAACCCTTACTGGAGTCTGATACCTACAGTCAACAATGAGCATTTATACTGGGATCAGACAGCACAAAGCAATGGCTACAGTACACGATGTAGAACAGATGCTATGACATAAAGCCAAAACCTTCCACTAAATCTTCAAATCAACTGTAAACCTAATTAGCAAATGCCAATTATCGCTTACACCACTCATATGGCTGAAGCTGATATACTGTTTCAAGGCCTGACTAGAGTCCACAATATTCATTCTGATTGTAAAGTCCAGTTACTGGTCAAAGTCACCTCTCAAGCATTGTGGCACAGTCTTATCCAAGGAATATGATGAATGTGATCCCCTTAAAATTTGAATATACTGTCGGGCTCCCTTCCAAAAAAAAAATGAACCTCGACCCATTTTGCCAGCAAACAGGGAATGACCCTGCCCTGTACACCACTAACATTGTGGTTAACAATGATGGATCAGACTGGTCCATCGGTTTCAAATGTCTGTACAGATCTCAGCTGTACCTTCTGTCTTATTAGCAAAGAGGTGTCTGATCACTCCAGTGACTTCAGCTGTGGTGGTGCATATACTGGCCACAAATTTTAGCACTTCCTCCTAATAAAAAGTAATTTTAATTGAATTAACAAGTTCCTCAAAAATGCTCCTTCTTTAACACAGTCTCCCCAAGTAGTGGTCAGCACTGTCCTGGCATTGCTTAGCATATCTCACAGCGATATGACAATGACTTTTCCAAACTTCTACCATTCCCTGTCTTTCAGTCCAACATCTAGTCATGAACAAATATTTTGCTTTTAACAAATGCATGTGCAATGCAGTCTTTGTAAAAAGTTACACTGACTGACCATCGCTCCTTAACTGCTTCTTATTATATCATTCTCCCTCACTGGTAGCACAGTCATAGGCAGGAGCAATAAATAACAGACCTTTCAACTTCCCTTTTTTGGGAAAAGTTCCTATTTTCAGGCCAGATTTATCCCTATAAATAATGTATCCATTTATGGAGGTATGTCCATACTTTTAGGTTTGATTTACTGCTTCACACAATTTCTGAATTGATTTCTGGAAGCTCTCTCATACATAAAAACCAACAAACTAGTGTCACTGATAATTTATACAGTTCATTAAAGTTTATAGATTTTACACTGTCTCTTTGATAATGTGCTTGTATTTGTCCATCACAGGAAGTGTTATGCACTATTTAGGATTCATTTTATGCAAATTAGATGTGCATTTTTTTAAATTGAGAAGTATGGTAGGGAGACCTTGGAGGGTGAGGTAAATTAGCTGATAAATACCTCCCTGTACATTTATTCTAACAAATGTGTACTCATTAATCATCACCTCCAACTGAAGCTAACCCCATCTTTAAACTTTTGACTAAAATTCAATTAATCTATCACCTGGTTTTCAGCACAGAATCCTTTATTTTCCAGATCTTCACCTGCTCCACAGACATTCCATAAATGACATTTTGTGATGTGGTCAACAAGCACTCTAAATAATTAACTTAGAACAAGCACCTAATTGTATTACTTCACACATCCAGTGGTCTCTGTCTTGTTTATTGATTATCCAGATTACCACATAGCATCAGGACTGGAAAAAATAAACTAGAAATCTAACATTAAAGAAATCTATCTGCAGAATCCTTGGATCCTGAAATTCTTTTTATCCATCATTTCAAGCAGATTAAATGAGAAGCATAAGAGGGTTTAATGCATCATATTCTTGCATGCCAGCAGAGAAGAAACCTTAAATGTATGCATACATTTTATGTTTCTTGAAATGTCGAAAGATAAAATTTTTCTTTACAAGACCACAGATCCCAATAGAAACTATAGACAGTTATTACTGAACTGAAGGACAGAACCAAAGACTATGATTTTGGTGAATTACATGACCCATTAATAAACAAGTATCAGTAATTATAAAACAAGACACACCATTTAAATGTAAACAAGCATTGTTTTGTGGCTGCCAACAATGATAGCAAGCTAGGTTAGTGGGATTGCATGGGATGCCACAATGATTAACAGGGTTTATCATATAGTAATGTATATGATCCATACAGTACAGCATAGTGTATATAGTGCAGAGTATTGTGGAATCCCATTCCAGGCATTCTGTACAAGTTGTGTAAATTATCTGTAAGAATACATGGAATGCCATTTAAAATAACCAGTCAGGGGAAGTGTGTATATTGAATCGGGACACACACATGAATTGTAGGAATGAACAGAGGGAAAGGGGACAGGTTAATCATCATAATGTACAGCAGGTATGGGCATGTAAATGGAAGACACTTGTAGAAGGAACACTAATCACATATGAACATGATACAGAACATACTGCGCAGTGAAAATGTATATTTTGTGACTGTCAGACAAGGTGATATAACAAATGAGAATATGTTTTTGTGATATAAGCATCCTGACATGAGCAATGGAGAGGACATCTATCAGGGGTGTTATATACAATTGGGGTTGGATGCATATTGTAAAGTTGTGCAAACCAATTTGTGTGAATATGACTAATTTCAGCAAAGGTCTCCAACAAGTTAGACACAGTTACAGGCTCATGGACAATGGTAAAAGAAGCATGCACAATCATGGACAATATCACAATAATACCACCAGTAATCCCATGTCTCTTACACAACACATGTGATTCTGAGTGATTATAGAAGGTTCTGCACAAACACACTTGTATAACTTTTATGACACGTCAGCAATGTACAAGGGTAATCAAGCACACTTTCCTGACACTGTATCATCTGCTGGAGGTGTTAGGAGGGACACTGCTATACCTGTATATGACATTATGATCACAACAGGCTAGTTAACTGATGTGCATGGTATACATATATATATATATATATATATATATATATATATATATATATATATATATATATAGCACAATCCACACTGTCATGAATGTAACCTATGCTATCAATGTGAAACAGCTATGTATGTACTGTGTGCATCACTGGAACAGGTATCACACAAAAATCTGGTATAATACCTTGATGGGGGTCTGCATCATCAGACAGTAATGTTTATGCAACAAAAAGAATACCTAGGTATGGCCAGTAAGATGTGTGATGGCTCACTGTGGCAAAGGTGGTACACTTTAGTTATACATTGCTGGAAGATGTGTAGGAAGGTACATGGAGAAAGGTGCATTGCACTCAGTTATTGGTGTGATGAATGCTGTGAACTGTGCAGGTATTATGGACTTTGATTCGGATGCCCTGCATAAACTCAGTATTTGTGTTACATACAAGAGAGTAGTTACCACTGTAGCCACATGCTTGTGGATGTTCCACATACCATATACCCCTGGAAACAGGTCACATACCTACTGGTCTGCTTATATGGTGTGATGTCTACATTATCCTTGGGTTGTGCATTTGTTTCATAATGTAACAAATCCCTCCATGATTTGTTTCATCTCATGTTTTGTCATGGCTGAGCCAGCAGTCTTTGGTGTGTCTTGATACTGTCTGTATTATATTAATATCATAGTTGGAGCCAATGATTGCCCACAATCTTTAGTCCTCCAGACATCTGTTTAGAGACAGGATGTGTATGTCATTCTTGATGTCTGTGACTTAAATAATGGACAGGAAAGGGCCTAGCAGACAGCCCTGATGTGTGGACTTGATTAGTGGACCCGAGATATAGATCACTTCATACATTTCAACATATTTAGATGCCATGTATGTGATCCATCTATCCACTTGGTGATATAGGCATTTATGGCCACATCTGACAATCTGCTGAGTGAATACCTCAGTGTGGATTTATATCAGATGCCTTGGCCTGGTCAGTTTCCATGGGATGATAGTGTTGTCATCGTGCATGCCTGTGATGACCTCTTTGAAGACATCTAACAGATGTAACAGCCATGGATGTAGCATTAACAACTCACTCTGGCCTGTTGCACACAGCTGTGATATTACTGGTGTCCATTTGGAAAAGTTTCATGGTGACATGTTGGTCTTCCTCACAGATGAGGAGATTCAGGATGTTTCATTCCCCCAACTCAGATGGATGCATGTTGATGTACACCTTTCTATGGGAATATAGTCCATGTGGAGGGTGTGTTGAAGTTTGTATTCAACCATGTGAGGTAACTGTATGTTTTGAGTCATGCTGTAAGTAATCTGTGATGCTGTCATAGCCCATCAATTCTGTGTTATAGGCCTGGATGAAGTTAAGGCAGTGCACACTGCCTATCTTGAGCTGGCCTAGGGCTTGGAAACAATCCTCCACTCAGGTATATTTGAGAAACTCTCCCAGCTGGGAGTAACCCTTATGTCACCAGATGGTTAACCAACTGGCTCACCAACAGAACATATACTGTGAAGTTGGTAAATCAACCTCTACCAGTAGAGCTGTCACCACTGCCATACCCCAAGGATCTGTGCTTGGGCCTTTACTATTTGAAATCTATTTCTCAACAGTCCAGGCTAAAGTATGTGTCTTTGGCTTACCAAGTTTATTGATTCTTGCATATTGGGTGCAATCATAAAGTCCAGCAATGATGATAATATACTACTGGAGGGGAACACACTGTCTGTAAATAAATGCAAAAATGTGTAATTATTTTTAGCCTTCTGCAAAGTGAAATTCCCCACTAATTACAACATTGACAGCACTCCCCCTATATTTAAACCCAGTGGTGCAAGACCGGGGAATGCGCTTAGAAAACAATCGGAGTTTCGACCACCAAGTGTCCACAGTTGTATGGAAAGGCTACGTCATGCACCTCATAATTCAGCCCATTGTATTCAGATGTGAGAATGATATAACAGCACTATACTCAAACCTCATCAGAACACTAATAGAGTATAATTCTCCCTTTTGCATGTACCTCACTAGACACCTGCAGCAGTTGGAGAGACCACAGGGATTTCTTAGCAAGAAAAATATAGGGCCTACAAACCATGCCATGTCTGTGGATAGACTGAAATCCCTGTCACTGTAATCTGTATTGTATAGGATGAGGTGAATTGTGCCTGACATACAGGCCAGTCTCTGACCCTGCTCTGATGGGAATGCCTCACATTCACAAATCAGATCTAGCTGATGACATCAGCAGAGTCTGGTGAGGATGAAGTGGTAATAGCAATGTCCACATGCTGGTGTAAAATGCTGTCTCTAATTAGAAGCAAGAGCACAAACAAACACACATACACACTTCTCAGTTGACTGCAGTGAGAACATAACCCCTACATATCTAAGGTACACTGACTAGAGAACTCTGTATTTAAGGCAAGCACCACAGCTCAAGTCTGAGTGTGTCAGACAACAGTTTATGGGTGATGACATCAGCAGTGCCTGGTGAGGAGAAAATGGTACTAGCACTGTCCCACATGTTGGTGTAAAATGCTGTCTCTAATGTGAAGCAAGTGCAGAAATACACACACACACACACACACACACACACACACACACACACACACACACACACACACACACACACACACACACACACACACACACACACACACACACACACACCAGTTAACTGCTGTGAGAACAGAACCCCTGCCTATGTAAGTACACAGACTAGAAAACTCAGTACTTTAAGCAAGCACCATGGCACAAGGCTGCATGACCCCTTATAGTGCATGACATCAGCAATGGATGCTGAAGAGAAGATGTTGGGAGGCCTGCATGAAATGGATGTGTAGGCATGTTCAACTGTCAAAATATTTCAAGTTCTGCATGTTACCAGATTGATGGGTGTGCAATGTGTATTATTTGGTGGTTGTATTTCAATGTGCAGGTATACTTTAAGAGACAGTTATGCAAACTACATACAAACAGGTGTCCACATTACTACATATACTGGGAAATCTGAATGCGTATTGTCATTCTAAGGATGTGCATGGTTTATAACCCAGTACTGGTTATTAATTTATATAGTGTAGTTGATTTATTTTTGAACAAGTAATGAGAGATTATGATTGCAACACATGGTGAGGTAACAGATGGCCGCATTGTAAATATGTGACATTGTCTTAGATAGGGCTTTCTTATTTTCTGTTTCCACATGTAGTTTCATGTCATGAACACTAAATGGTCTGTAAAAAAAGTAATACATGCTAGTGTCCACTTTGCATAGTGCACTATCGAACAGTAGATTTGTGCGATGGTTGACAAAGTCTTTGCACATGCGAAATAGACATTTCTACCACGTTCCCTGTTTGTGTGTAGTTAAGCAGTGTGCAAACATGAGCCTCAATGCTATAATTCTAAGAGTTCTCATTATGGAGGGTACAAAACACACCAGCTACTTAGCTAACTCTGTGGCAGCAGGTGTAAATGCATTGACACATTTCTTTTTGAGCCCAGATGATATAGAGTTCGAATCCAGGTGTATGTAATACTTTTAAATAAGTAAAGATAATGCAAGGAAATAAATCTTTATACTAAATTCACCATGTGTTACTGTATGTTGACATGGTGCAGCATGTTCAAGTGGCATTGTGCGGAGGTAACCACACCACTGAAGAGCCTTTCACCATTGCTTGATATTGGCGTTCAATGCCAAACTCCACACAAACAGAAAGGCTGAAAAGTGAAAGCCTCTCTTGGTTTTTTTTGTACTTATGTGTGTTGCGTGTGATTGTAGTTTTTGACCAAATTATACCTGTTAAAATGGGGTAGATAGGAAAGTGGTGAAATGAGGGCAAGGAGGAGGATGAGCAAAGGAAAAGCAATATAGGAATGTGCAGGAAGGAGGTAGGAAAAAACATAGCTATCCATTTCTTCAACAGTGTAAACTGAAAATATATACAGAATATTAGCTGAATTTGGACTGTCACCACCACAAAAAGGTGTGAGAACTATGCAATTATGTTGTATAGCCAGTTAGACCAAATCAAGTTTGTCAGGAAGACACATGTATGAAATGGAGAGCTATGTATGGGATAATATTTGTTTATGGGACAGGTGCCCATTTTATTTTTACTTCAGTAAGACAGGCATGCTGGGTAAGGGACATTAATATTTCTGTGTCAGGTAAGATGGTTAGTTGTGGAAGCAAATTAAAATAAACAGGACAAAAAGACACAGGGATGGTGTGGGACACAAAAGGTTGGGGACACCATGATTGAGGTGAGGGAGGGGACAATGGAAGCTCATGCCCATCAAACATGGGTACAGTGAGAATATAGCCATCATCCACAGGACTGTCATCACTGTCCCCTTACCTCACAGATGTTTGCAATGTTTGACATCTTCTCTTCCTATGGACCTTGATGCAGAGCAGCCTCTCCATCTAGCGTATGTGTACGACAATGGTGCTGTGCATGACCCTACTCACCAACCCTGTCATCTCCTGGTGGGTGATGAAATCTCTACCTCTGCCAGTACTCCCAGAAGGTACCACAGCACCAGCTGCCAGGGTAGTGCTACCCGAAGGCACAGGTAGTGCAGGGGCAGTAGAGGCAGTGCTGCTAGGTTGGGTCCCAGATGTGCTGGGCAGCAGTGCTGGAGCCGGTGGAGTGGGAACAGGCTGAACCACTGGGGATGGCCTACCTTACTGTGATATTTTGACAACACATTATAGAAAAAAAAATGAGGTTTTGGGTGAGAGAAAAAAAGAAAAAAAATAGTAACATCATATGTGACATAATGCATTATTACAATTATACAATTATTTTATCTGAGTTATTAAATGTAATTATATGTCCTAACAACTGCAAAGTATAATTATGAATTGCTCAAAGCAATCCTTGAAGTGTGCATATATTGCATATATGCTAAGTCCAATTATACAGATTACAATTAACAGCAGGGCATTTATGGCACTTGTACATATTTTAATTTCTGTAATACTATTAAAGAATTTCAGCATTGTATAGTTGTTACTCATGGCATTTGAACCCACAACCTCTGACTACAGTCTTACACTTGACTCCTAAATTTGTTATTCTACACACTTATGCATGCACACTTTCTTTTACAGTTTGGATATGCATGCTTACTTTGTTACTGCTGTATAGAAAACAGAAACAATTTTTTTAACTTTTAAAGCTACAATAACACTTCTCTTGTGCTGCATACATATCACTTGCTTCTCTCAGTCTAAACAGATGATCAGCATGAGCCTGCCTATTCGCCACAATTTCAGGATTAGCTGTGAAAAGAAAAGAAAAAGAAAGAAGAGCATTATGCATACCAGTCTTGCCTATATTTAACTTTCTATGTATTATAAATTCTCTTTATTAACATACTTACACAACTGAGGATGTAGCTAGTTTGAAATGCATTCAACCACCAGTGTATCCTTCTTGTGCCTTTTTAGGTCATTGACGTAGTGTCTATTCTGTTCTCCAGTGTGTGGGATGCCAGTGACACTGGATGCATCCTTTGCCAGACTATTCCAAGCATCAGAGTTGTACTGGGAACCAGAATAGTCCCCCTGCAGAAGCCTTTGGCTGTAGTGCTTTACCAGGAGTCCAGTAGATATTCTGGACTCCTGAACACCCCATCTCTGTGCTCTAAATTGGGAACCTTCCCCTGTAACACTAGACATGTCTAATCCCAAAGGTAGAGCAATATCAAATAATGATCTCCTGCCAATTCCTGTTATCACATTTACTGGTAGTGTGCAAACCTGAGCAATGATGCCAACCATGTTTGCACAATGTTAAGTGGAGAGCAATAGTGCCAAGCAGGGAGGAAAGCAATTTTTGAAATTGGAAGGTTAATCTGACACTTGACATTAGTTTGAGGGGTAGCTGCTGTTGTAACTGTTAGATGATTTAAATTTGCTGACATGCACCGGGAGCATGAATGTCCTAACCTGACACATATTTGTTTGGCTTTATACCCTGCTAAAATTAGTTTTTCCAGTGTGGGATTCAAACCTTTACATAAGGGACAAACATTTTCTTCCACAACTTTGATTTATCATCTTTGCCACAGAAAAAGTGCTTTTCAGACATAGTCATGATTTGTTTATATATACAGATGACAGATTGAGGTGTTAACCATGTCTGTGTTCAACTTTACAAGATCCTTGTATATAGATTCATTTGTGTATGCGTCTTATTTAAGTGTGAAGGCCAACCAAGTCCAGATAGCAGAACTACATTTCCAGAAACACAGGAGACAATAAACCCTCAGTCATACAGCTGAATGTTCAAAATGCAGTAAAGGGTGTCTTATCCCTCATACATATGATTCATATCAGCTCCACTATTTATAATTATGTATAAAGTGTTATAAGTGATAATTAATATAATGTGAAATTGAACAACACTAAACATGTCTGGAATTTCATTTACACCTGTTCCCACAGGAATATTGAAATAACACTTGGGTATTTTCCTGTTCATTACTATGAACTGGACTGTCACAACAGCAAAACTATGTTGCACTTCCTGTATTTGATAAACTTGACTGTCACAACAGTAAAACTATGTTGCACTTTCGGTATTAGAATCCAGGACCATCTGTATTACAGCCCTACACTTACACCCGCTGCCAAAGAAATGGTTATATAACAGTTGCATAATTCCTTGTTGTTTCTTTGATTCTGTGCATCAACTGCCACACAAAGCCGCTTAGTGTGTTTGCATGGTGCCCAGCAGGATTAACAGAATGTATTCATTGTAAACTGTTGACTTTCCTGTCTGCAGGTGTTCAATGGCTGCAGGAGGTGGGGAAGCTTTCTAGCTGCTGCACAATGTTGCTTAGTTGTGTTGCACGATGGAAAGCAAAAAATGCAACAATGTATCATTTTTGACCTTTATACTGTCTATGCCCTGTCTACAGGTGTTCTGTCTGCTTCCTGTGTGGACCACTAGTCCAGGTTTGTGCACTGCTAAGCATTGTGCAAATGAGATAAACATAGTTCAGCCTGATTCATTGTGTTCTTCTGTTTCCCTTGTTTGTGCTAAGCCATGCACTGCACAAACACTGGCATTAAAAAATATAAAAAAGGGAAAATAGGTGAAATGAAGAAAATAAATCTAATAAATAAGCAACACTACACAATGTATGTTGGTACACATGAAATATTTATACACAGGTATGGATTTGACCTCTCATCCCAATGAACCTTCAAAACACAGTAAGGGTGTGTTATCCCTCTTTGCCACACAAACAGCTTTGCAGCAGAGAACTAAAATCATTGTGCATCCAACCAACTGCAACATCATCCACAGTATTAACAAAACATAGGACAGTTGTTTGTACATGTATTAATTTCAGATATAGTGCACTGAGTGATCACATGACCTTGTCTGACTATTGCTTGCATAACTGCAGCTCTGCCTTATCCCGCTGTCTTTTTTGCTCATTCTTCTCTTATCTGAGCAGTAATCTGAGACATGTAGTCATAAGTCATTCTGTATCATTGTCCTTAAAATGTGTGATGATATTAAATGGCAATAATATGCAGTTGTCAAGAAATGAAGAGGAGGTTGGATGTTACTAAACAGAAGCTGTGAAATGTGTGCTGCATACTTACATTTAAAACCTTGATAGAATTACTTCTACACTTTGTAATTCTAACCCATTTGACACACCCACTGGATTTAGGGGAGTCTGAATTGCTTTTGTGCTTTCCTTCTCCCTACCAGTAATCATTCACAGTTGCAATCTGTGAGGGGGTGCCTGCACTATGTTTACATTTGCTATATGGAACCAAGTATTTGGGATTCAGCAATTCTGATCAGTTCACACCTTATTTGCATCTTCACTGTGGTCATAGCCCTGAAGTTACACTCTGAAAAGGGAATCATGTTGCTAGGAAACCTGAAGGTGAGGAGGCTTGTTTATGTTAATAACACAGAAGAAGATATTACTTTGGGATTTATCTGCACAGAAGACTACTGATCTTAATAAGGTATGCTTGTATTTTTTCAGCTATATACTGGATGTGTGAAAGGACATTTTACTTTCTCAGAGGCTTAGCCTTATTAACTGTCATCACAAGTGCTAATGTTACTACTGTTTTTCTCATTTCACTGTTTTATCATTATTTCTGTGAAATGTAAATTTCCTATATTGTCAATGACACAGGGGCGTTAGCCTTCTAGCCTGGCCCATGCACACCTCTAGGGGAGTTTTGGCTACAGGCAGACATGACTGGCAATTGCATAAAACTGAATGTTCTGTGGTAAATGTGTGTGCAAGCTTCAGGGACAGTTTATTTGACTAGCACTTTTAGCATCCCACTGACAGTTTGTTAGCAAAATGTGCCATTTGCCTGTTGTTTTGGAGGTGGGTGAGCCAAGTTGCATTTCTGTTTTGGCGCAAACAAGATTTGCTATTGTTACTGTCCTTGTTTTTGGATCCAGCCTTGCTTTGTGTGTGATTGTAATGTGTTACAAACACACAATTCCTTTTTTTATATTTGAATATCTTGACTGTTTTATGTTTCATGTTTTCCAGTAGGTAATAGTGAAATACCACCTTTTATGTGTTATATCAAAGCAGGACTATTATTTATGTGATGCTTATGTGTATTATTCTTTTGTGTTTTATGTCACCTAGGACACCCAGTCCCAGTCCCTGCAAACCCCCCTTCAGCGACCCTGAGAATGGAGTCATTGTTGAAGCATTTATGCACAATGGTGCCTTTCTGCTTGGGACTGGAAATGGGGATATGTCTGGCAGAATGCAAATTAGGCAACAGATAGTGGCTGATGTGAATGCAGTAGCTGGCCAGAGCAGGACATATGATCAGATATGTCTTAGAGCCACTGACATGATTTCATCAGTGTAGAGGAGAGCAGTTGCAGTGGCCACTGAATGGATTTCTACTTGGGGGGGCTGCTACACAGCCACCAGTGACACCAAATGAAGAGTTACTATACAATGTCAGGGATCCAGACAGCTCAAAGTCAAAGAAAACGTTATTGCCATTCGGAACTGCACCACAGTGTAGCTGAATGAAATTGCAATGCTTCGTTCCCAGTGCAAAAACATACATACAGAGAAAAAGAAGAACAACATACCATAATAAAAATAAAAGTAAAAATAGACTAAAATAATAACATAATGACCAGACACATTTTACATATAAATAGAATTTAGTAACAACATGTGCATGACATTACTATAACATATGAACTAAGCAGCATATGGAATGGTCAGCATGAAAACTGCATACTGTGATTTATATTTCACTTCATAGAGTCCTACGGTAATGTAAGGTGTGAACCAACATTAAATATACACATCATTTAATTGTTGCATATGAAAAAGCTTAATACTTATAGTGAAACAAAATCTGGATATTTAAGAATCTGAACAGTCAGATAAATAGCATAACAGTGTGATAGGAGAGGAAGAATGCATTGACAGTCTCCTACCTCATTTTTCACAAGAGTTGGTAGTCTGATGGAGAGAGGAAAGAAACTGTTGTTAAGTCTAGAAGTCCTACAGTGCATACTTCTGCATCTCCTACCTGAGGAGAGCTGGGTGAACATACCATTTGTAGGATGCAAAGGATCATTGGATATCTTCATGGCTCTACTGATGCAGCATGATTCATGTAGGTCTTCTAGAGGTGCAAGAGAGGAACCAGTGATTTTGTCTGCTTCCCTTACAACTCGTCTAAGATCCTTATGATCAGAGGTGTTGCAGCCCCCATACCAGACAGTGATGTTATTGGTAAGGACACTTTTGATGATACGCCTGTAAAACGTTTGGAGGATGGTCTTCTATAGTTTTGCCTTCCTCAGTTTCCTTAGGAAGATCAAGTGTTGCTGAGCTTTTTTAACTTTGTAAGATACATGGACTGACCAGGACAGGTCCTCAGTGATAAGGTCTCCCAGAAATGTTATACTTTTGACCCTCTCCATTTTCATTCCTTTCACCTCTAGAGGTTGGAGTGGTTCTTGAGACCTTCTGAAATCCACAATCAGTTCCTTGGTCTTGCTGACATTCAGTGCTAAGTTATTGTTGTCACACCAGCCCAACAGATGTTCAATGTCATTCTTGTAGGCCGTCTCCTCTCTGTCTCTGTCCAGATCAATGACTGTGGTGTCATCCACGAATTTGATGATTTTATTGGACTCATGTCTGGCCTTGCAGTCATGTGTCAGCAAGGTGAATAGAAGAGTACTTAAAGCACACCCCTGTGGTAGTCCTGTTTTCAGGGTTATGCTTTCAGAACTGCTGTCACCCACACAAACCCTTTGAGGTCTTTCCATGAGGAAGCTTAGAATCCAGTTACATACGTGGAAGTTGATGCCCAGCTGTAGTAGTTTCATTATCAGATTCTGAGGGATGACAGTATTTAAGTCAGAACTGAAGTCTATGAATAGTAGTATCGCATAGCCATTCTTGGCTTCCAAGTGGGTCAAAGTTTCATGGACTGCTAGAGATATGGCATCCACTGTACAATGGTTCATCCTGTATGCAAACTGCAATGTGTCAAGATTCACTGGAATGCTTGCGGCTATGTGATCTTTAACCAGCCTCTTAAAGTATTTCATCACTGTTGAGGTTAAAGCCACTGCTCAGTAGTCATTTAGAGTTGTTGCTTGTGGTTTCTTCAGTAGGAGAATGATGGTCATCTTCTTGAAGCATTTTGGTACCCTGGCTAGTTGTAGAGAAGTATTGAAGATGTCCATGAGTACTGGTGCCAGATATTTTGCACATTCCCATAGTACCCTACCCATGATATTATCTGGGCCAGCTGCTTTCCTCAGGTTGACCCATTTCAAGGTTCTGATGACATTAGTTGTGTTCAGGATCAGCACTGCTTCATACTTGTCAACAGGTAGTTTATTTGTGACTGGTTTGTTATATGTATCAAACCTGCTGAAAAAGATGTTCAATTGGTTCAAAAATTCAGTGCTGTCATCGCATGAGGCTGATGCAGGTTTGTAGTCAGTGATGGTTTGTATGCCCTCCCATAGTCATCTGGTATCCCTCCGGTCACTAAAGTGGCCCTGGATCTTCCTGCCATAGGTTGTCTTCGCATCCTTAATACCTTTGTTCAGTTTGGCGCTGGCAACCCTTAGAGCATTCATGTCATACAATCTGAATGCTGCATTCCTAGCTTTTACTAGCTTGTACACTTCACTGGTTAGGCATGGTTTTTGATTTACCCGCATGTTGATACAGTTGGTGGTTGTTACATCATCCACATATTTTGAGATGTAGTCCATGACTGACTATGTGTATGTATCCAGGTCAATGTGGTTGTGTATCATGGCTGCCGCTCTGAACACTGACCAGTCCGTGCACTCGAAGCAGTCTTACAGAGCTGAGACTGCTTCCTCAGACCATAGCCTTATTTTTTTTCTAGTTGGTTTGCTGGATTTCAATAGTGATTTATATGCAGAAACCAGCATGATGGCTAGGTGGTCAGAACTCCCTAGATGTGGATAAGGTGCTGCTTTATATGATTGCTTAATGTTGGTATATACCTTATCCAGTGTATTTACCCCTCTCATGGCAAAGTCCACATGTTGGTGGTAATGGGGTAATACTGTCTTTAAGTTGGCCTGGTTAAAGTCCCCTGCAATTACTAATGCAAACTCTGGGTTGCTATTTTGAAAATCACTTATAGACTGATAGAGTAGACAGCACTTCATTACTAGTATGGAAGGGTATCCTGTCTTTAGTAGTGGTTCTTCCACTTTTTCTAGCTACAGAAGGGCATTCTGTCTTTAGAAGTGCTTCACTGGTGTTTGCATTGGGTGGAATGTAGACTGCCATAATACATACTCCATTGAACTCTCCAAGCAAGTAGAAGGGCCTACATTTTAAGGACAGAAATTCAATGTTCTCTGAGCAGAAATAGTTAATCACTTGACAGTTACTACACCAGCTGTTATATATATATATATATATATATATATATATATATATATATATATATATATGGTTCCACTTCATAACATCAAATTACTGAAAACTTGAACTTCATATGGTCAAGACCATATGAAAGTGTTTTCAGTAACTCAAAATTACAAAGTGAAATAAAAAAAAAAAAAAACAAAAACACATAGTTTCTGCAAACCCTCCTGCACCCCCCACACCCTCCCACTTAAATATACCAACTCTGAGAGCATGCTGCAGTGTGGAAAAGGGAAATCTCCCATTCCGCGCTGTACGCAGAAGCTATAGTGCAATTACAGAGAAGGTATATTTAAGTAGGGAGGGTGCACGGGGGCTTGACCCCCTACAGAAATTATGGGGTTTTTTTTTGTTTTTTTTTATTTCACTTCATAATTTTGAGTTACTGAAAACTCGATATTATGGTCTTGACCATATGAAGTTCAAGTTTTCAGTAATTCGATATTATGGGAACTATACACACACACATATATATATATATATATATATATATATATATATATATATATATATATACATATGGTTGTGTCTTTCGGCTTTTCCCGGTTAGGGGTCGCCACAGCGGAACTCCGGTCCGCGAATGATTGGCAGTTGATTTTTACATACCGGCTTGCCAGGCCTGACGCACAACCTTCAACGAAGGTATGCCCATTCACACATGTCTCCAAGCAGAAGACGCTCGAGCTGAAAATCGAACCGGACAGCATCATATATATATATATATATATATCTACACACTCCCCCTCCTCGAGACTTGGCACAGAGTGATTGAATTCTGTCTGTTCTGAATAATGTCATGCCCTCTACATTTACTATGCTTTCACTGATATTTCACTGATATTAGGATTAAGCCATGTTTCAGTAAACACAAATAGATTGCTGTTTCTCACCTTGTTTGTGAAGAGTGTTCCTGTCTTAAGTAATCCATCTTGCTTTCAAGTGACCATACATTTACCAGCATAATGGAAGGCAATGCAGGCCTGTGAGGGTTAAATTTTAATCTGGCTAAAACTCCTGCTCTGGTGCTTCTTTTTCTTGATTTGCTGCATCTTTTCCTTTTGCAGTGTCTGCCAGAAGCCATTAACATATGATTAGTCAGATGTTTACATTCCTGTCCATTATCCAGCAAAATACCCATCTGTAGGAGTTCCTTTAGTATGTTAGACCTTGTAAAGTGCACAACAGCATGTCATTGACGTTGGTACTGCTATCTCAGAGAGAACGAGTATGTCCCGGGAGGAACTTCTAGGTAGGCTTACCTATCTCAAGTTGTTAAATACTTTTTGTATAGTAAAATTTTGACAGCAATACTTAAGTTCTATTTAATATTAAATTTATTTTGGGTAGTGGAGTAATTGTAGATTGATACAGTTAACAAAACATTCTGTTTGATTGCACATGGGCTTGATGTGGACATGTCATCCAAGTTCTTGTTAACAGTATTGTTAATGGACATAGAAAATTAAAATTTAAATTTGTAGGAAACTATGCTTGGGTATCATCATCATCCCATCTGCAATACCATTGAGACATATATGTAGTTGCACAGACACGCTTCGCACATGGATGAGATTATTTTTACAATGTAATCATATTTTGAGTCTGTGAGTTATATTGCTTTCATTTAGATTTTTTTCTGTTGTATTAATGTATTTAACTTAGCTTGTTGACAGAAATGCAATATGAGCATTGCCTTTTAACTGTGGTATTCATAAAGGCTCTGGGGCCTCTGATGACATCAAACTCTAAGAATCCAATGCCAAAGGACAGAAACCAACATTGGATTCTTAGAGTTTGATTTCTACTATTGTTCCTTCACTCCATTTATTGCAGTACAGACTGCCTCTGATGACATAACAGTACTTATGCAGCTATGTGATTCCACAGTACAGTGCATCTGTGCTTTGTTATGCATGCAGCTGGATGTGCAGGTGTCATTTATGAGATGGGGCAAACCTCCCACATTCCTCATGCAGTAAACTTCATCCCCTTTGCCACCTTACTTATTATAACCAACTGTGACATCACAAAACCTTAGACTACAATGAAATATTCTTTTTGATCCCCATTTACTGAATTGGGATCACATAGTTAGGTGCACCAACCCAGAACCTAAATAAACAAATACATATTAAAATTTGAAGGGGGCATTTTCAGACAAACTAAAACATTACAGGGAATAGTGACACAAAGAATCTGAAAGATAGGCATTCCGTATTATTTCACATTAAGAAGCATACCATAAATGCACCTACAATGCTGCAGATGTTTGTGCTGGTTGTTCAAGACACATACCCACATAATAAGGCATGCTTGCCTAAGAATCCAGGCTCTCTCTGAAGGTCTGAAGATATAATTATTAAATGCACCTCTGCAGACAGATAGAGATGTATCTGTCTTTTTCAAAACATTTAATAAAAACTTTGGAAGGTGAGTAAAAATTTATGCAATTAATGCAACAGTTTTTCAGTATCTGTTTCCAATGTGCAGTAGAAATTTCCCCACAAAACACTACACATTCTATTGCAAGCAATGTAGAACATAGCAATTACAGAAAAATAATTTAAAAACGGCACTTGAAAAAAATGCAACGATACAAGAGGCTTGGAGGAACAGAAGATTCTGTGGAAAACAGAAAGGTTCAAAGTAAACAGATCATCTGGCAATGAGGGGCACAGACAATACTGACTGCATAACACCTCCCAAGCACATACATGAATATGCCTTTCCATCTATTTCACTTCCTGGGAGGGTAATGTGTTATTTCAAGGAAAACTGGTCTGCCTTAATCATAGACATTTGAATTAGGAAAATAATATCCTCGGGTCTAAAAGGAAAATTCAGAAAGTTCTCATCATTCCTAGATATCTTCATTTCCTCCCAACAAAACTGCCTTACTTAAATCTATAATTAAGGACTTTGTGATGCTATAGCCATTAAAAAAATACCAGGTTTATTTTTGGTATCATGGATGGTCTCTGGAAGACTCATTTTAAATCTCTCCAGAAGAAAAAAAAAAGTACCTCTGGGTCAAAGAGTTCAATATGTTCACATTGTAGACTATCCTCCTCTTACCTGTAAAGTCTGCAGCTTGCCAACCCCCAACCCCCACCCAGTGGACCACACCTATTTATTTCCTTTCTGCAGGAAAGTACGGCTGGAAAGTGGCCATGGTTACAATGTTTGCTATACCTTCTTAAACTATTAAGTTCATCATCATTTACATTTCATTGTGGAATACTTTTTCTCTGGTAGACATTGCTTCTGCTAAGAGAATCTCTGAGCCTCAAGTGCTAATGTGCAAAGAGTCTTACACAGAGTTTCATGATGATAGTGTTTCTGCAAATGATCTCCATCTTCATGCCAAAAAGGTTTCATATCTGATCTTATAGCATAATATCCAACCGTTTTCTATCCAGGACCACAAAACAAGTGAGATAGAATTTTATACATTATGAATAAGCACAAGCAATTCAGATATTTTACAAGTAAGACAACAGGCTTTAGACAAACTGATAAGATGTTTGTCTTTTTCTTGCCAGAAAACAAAAATAGACTTGTACCCAACCAAGCAAACAAAAGGCTGGCTAGTTGTATTACATTCTGATATGACCATCATGACAAAGCAGTAGAAGGTCAGTCAGGTTACAGTACACTACATCAGGGCAACTGTTACTATTGTCACATTATTCAGAAATGAGTCTTATCTGAATATCTGTGAGGCTTCAGTCAGGACCACTGGTCATACCCACTGGTCATACCTTCTCCCAGCATTAGAAACTGGACATACAATATAGAAGCTGTGCAGAGTGTGGTAATGCAGACCTCAAAGGCATACAAATACCTACTTGTAATATAGGCTCAGGATATTCCCTGGGCTGCATATTCTTCCCAAGACATAGAGAAGGAATCGCAACAGTGAACATTATTATAAACCTTATTATGATCAGCATAGTGTACATGTGTAAGCATATTTACTATAATAGTAGATGTAAAAATAACAAGACCACCTTTGCTGTATGGGCTCCATCCTTCCTCTACCCTGTTTTTCTCCTGTGCTTACCCTACTCCTTTGGCAGGGAGATAGAAGAATGACAGCTGGGCCTGGGGTCTCATTCCTCAGTTATCTGTATGTGAAAAAAGTGCTTTCCTTTCTCTGCAAGACCAACCTTCTTGGGGCAATGTGGATGTTTTGGTCAACCTGAGTGTGCAGAAACCTGAGTCGACTATAACCTAGTACTCTTAGGCACATTTGTTGGTAACCCTTAACTAGCCACAAAAGAAAAGAATATGGCAGATAGTCTATTCCTTTTTCTTCTACTTAGAATTGTGCTGATGTCCTTGGCATGGAGAAGAGACTAATTTCACTCTGCAGATGTCCAACAGTGTTGGAAGTAGTCTCACTGTTAGGATGGCGCTCTCCTTAAGGCTAATTTCCATCCATAAGGAATTGTACAACCATGATAATCCTATTATGAAAACATGTACTGTTATACTGAGTAGAATGTGTCTATATTAGATCACTGAATGCTTAAAAAAGTGAACGGTGATTAATCGACCCTATGTAAGCAAAAGCTTACAATGTCGAACTGTCAGAACAGCTATTTTTTTCCAAGGGAAAAAATCGCTGTTCCAACAAAAAAAATAAAATAAAAAACAAAACACTTTAAACATTACATTGTGTGGGGCTTCACCCCCACCCCCCAACTTAATATACCAACTCTGAGACCGCACTACAGTGCTGAAAATGGCAAAGTAACAAAGCGGCTAAGCAAATTCTTTCCCAGGGAAAGAATTTGCTTAAATGCTGCTTTGATATTTTGCCGTTTCAGTCTTTTAAGTTCGACCATGACACATTTGAAAGAATGCGTCTTCAGTCTTCTAATAGGAACCCGAGTAGAATGACATGACTGTATTCATCTACATTTCTGTGCCCTTGAACAATGTTTTTCATGTGATGTACAAATACTCAGGCAGATTCAATAAACCCTACACAGTTTGTTAACACCATTTGCACTTCCTGCCATGACATGCACATGGTAGCACACTGTTTTGTATTCAGTAAGCTGATCTACACGGTGTCTAGAGCTGCTCAACCATGGTAAACACTGTGACATGCTAATTATACTATAAGCAGCTGAATTGTATGCTAATAAACAAATCCAAGATGGAGTAGCTATTCAACAAGCTATAAAGTAATTGTGTAGACTCAGTGCTGATTTTCCCTGTGAATTCCAAAACCTATTGGATTATAGCCACAGAAAGGAGACTACAGAGAAACAATGTTAGGGGCTGCGATTGCTTTAATTTATATGTATCTGCAACAGGCTACAGTCTATGCTTCTGCTGCTGCTAGTAGACCACGGCCAAAAAGGAGAAGAGTTTTCTGACCCCAGTTAACTTATCACAATCTGCATGAGGTGTTAATTTTAGAGTGCTACAGGGTGGATAGAGACAAATTACAGGAACTCTGCAACCTCTGTCATCCTCAATTCAGACCCAGGGTGAACCAAGGGGAGCCCATACCAGTGGAGACAAAGGTATGTGTAGCACTTAGAATTTTAGCTACAGGGACCTTTCAGAGACAAACAGAGGGCATGCTGTGGGTATTTTATGCATCAGCATCTAGGATCCTCCATCAGTTTCTGAATGCTATGCTCCAACATGCCAGTGACCACATATATTTTCCCGTACTCCTAAGGAGAGGGCCATAAATTTGCAGGAGTTTTACCCTGTAGCACACTACCCTGAAGGAATGGGTGCCATAGATTGTACACATATAGAAATTTAGGCACCACCTGGGGAACAGGAAAGGCTCTACATAAATAGAAAGGGCTTCCATTCTATTAACTCATTACATCCAATTGATGCCTCCAGGTGCATCTGCAGTTAACTCTTACTGACAATGCTAGGCATCAAATATTGCTTATTCATATTTGCATCAATAATTCCAAAACCAGTGGAGCTCAGGAAGCTGGTACTGTAACTTCCAATGGGTGGAGCCTAAGCCTTTTGACAGAATCAAATTAAGTCCTCACATTTCAAACAAATGTTCATATTTCTGGAACCATAGGTGTTATGAAAGAAGTATAAGTGGCAAACTATGCATCTGAGGAAGTGAAATGCTCAGAAAAACATGCCCATGCCATCAGTGCACTTCTAAGAAATGCATACAGATAAGAGTAGCATTTGCTAATGTATATATATATATATATATATATATATATATATATATATATATATATATAAACATATTTCTCTTAATGACTTTTCAGCATTACGCAGCATATAGATGAAAAATGCAAGCATATCTTATCAAGGTCATTAGTCTTCTGTGCAGATATGTTCCAAATAATATCTTCTTCTGTGTTATCCACATAAACAAGTATTCTCACCAGCTGTGAATGATTACTGGTAGGGAGAAGGAAAACACAACAGCAATTCACTGCCCTACCTCCAGTGGGTTTATCAGGAAGGTTAGACTTACAAAGTGTAGAAGTAATTGTATCAAGGTTTTAAATGTAAGTACACATTTTGCAGTTTCTGCTCAGTAACATCCACCCTCCACTTCATTTGTTGAGAACTGTATATTATTGCCATTTAATATCCTCACACGTTTTAAGGACAATGATACAATGTGCCTTACAGACTGCATGTCTCAGTTTACTGCTCAGATAATATATGAATAAGTAGCAAACATACAGAGATAAGACACGCCTGCATTTTTGCAAGCAATCATCATAAATGGTTGTGTGATCATTCAGTGAACTCAGTGTATTACATATAAAATGAATACATGTACAAACAACTGTCATATGTTTTATTAGTACTGTGGATGGTGTTGTTTGTGTGGTTAACAGGAATAAGACACCCTTACTGTGCTTTGAAGGTTCATTGTAGTGTAAGTTGAAATTCAGACCTGTGTAAAATATTTCATGTGTACCAACAGAGATTTTGTAGTGTTTATTTCATTGATTTCTTTTCTACATTTCAACTAATTTTCCATTTTTTTATTTTCAAAAATGCCAGTGTTTTGGCACTGTGCGACTTATCGCAAACAAGGGAAATGGAGAAACACAATGAATGTCAGGTTTGTTTTGTTGCACTTATCTTGTTTGCATGATGCTTAGCAGTACGCAAAGCTGGACTACTTGCCACACAGGAAGCAGACAGAACACCTGCAGACAGGGCATAGACAGTGTAAAGGTCAACATGGATACATTGTTAAAGTTTTTGTCTTCCATTGCACAATTCCACTAAGCAATGTTGTATGGTAGTTAGCAAGCTTCTCCAACACCTGCAGCCATTGAACACCTGCAAAAAGGATGCAGACAATCAACAATTTAAAACTTAGACATTCTATTAATTCTGTTGGGCACCACTTAAACATGCTAAGTGGCATTGCATGGTGGTTAACATACAAAACATAAGCATGCATAGTGATTTATGCAACTGTCATTTAACTATTTTTGTGGCAGCAGGTGTAAGTGTAGAGCTGTAATATAGATGGTCCTGGGTTCTAATACAGGAAATGCAACATATTTTTGCTGTTGTGACAGTCCACTTTATAGCAATAAACACAAAAATATGCAAGGGTTATTTCAACATTCTTGTGATTTCAGCTATATGGCTCAGGGTATACTGTCTACTATATTTCTGTAAGTATAATTCTGCTATCTGGATTTGAATGGCATATACATTTAAATAAGACACATACACAAATGAATCTATATATAAGGACCTTTTCAGGTCACATGCATAGATGGTTAACACCACAAACTGTCATTTGTATTTATGAATGCTTCATGACTATGTCTGATAAGCACTTCTTCTGTGGCAGAGTTTGAAATTCAAACCTGCAATGTATCATATCATGAAATGTATGCCCCACTGCATGTCTGAAAAGTTATATGGCCTAACAATTACAGCAGCAGGCACTTCTCAAACTCATGTCAAGTGTCAGATTAACTTTCCAATTTCAAAAATAGCTTCCCTTTCTGCTTTGCACTGTTGCTCTCTACTTAGCAACACAAAAATGCAGTTGACATAATTTCTTGGGTATGCGCACTACCAGTAAACATGATAACAGGAATTGGTGAGAAACCATAATTTGCTATTGCTCTACTTTTGAGATTAGACATGTCTGGCATGAGAGGGGAAGGTGCCCAGGTTAGGCACAGAATAGGGGTTTTCAGGAGTCCAGGATATTTACTGGACTTTTGGTACTGCATCACAGCCAAAGGCTTCTGCAGCGGGGGTTATTCTGGCTCCCAATACAAATATGAGGCTTTGAATAGTCTGGCCATGGCTGTATCCAGTGTCAATGGAATCCCACGCACTGCAGAACAGTGTAAGAATGATAAGACCTAAAAAGGCAAAATGAGTGATTAGATGAGATTCAAAATAGTAACATTCCACATTTGTGAAAGTATGTTAATAAAGAGAAATTAGAATATATATGGAAAGGTAAATATAGGCAAGACTGGTATGCATAATGTACTTATTTCTTTTCTTTTCTTTTCTTTTCACAGCTAATCCTGAAATTGAGTTGAATCAGCAGGCTCATGATGATCATTTGGAGAGACTGAGGGAAGGAAGGAAGTACTAGTGTAGCTTTAAAAGTTAAAGATTTGTTGTTGTTTTTTATGCAGTAGTAGCAAGGTAAGCATGATTATGCTAATTTTATAGACAAGTATGCATGCATACGTCTGTAGCACAAACCAGCTGTAGTGGTCAAGTGTAAGATTGTAGTCAGAGGCTGTGGGTTAAAGTACCACAAGAAACAACTATACAATAATGCATTTATTTAATAATGGAAAACTAAAAAACTGCTCCAAACCAAGACCAAAAGACACGGACACCACAGGTTAGTGCTTTCATTCACTTTAATATGCTGTGAACTTCATCAGAAAAACACTCTAACCACCCTAAAACAGCATTTAAATACTTAATTAGCAATCACATGACTGAATAATCATAATTAAAAAGAAAGCTCATTTTTGTAAATGTAAAAAAAATACATACAAAAAACCATATAGTGGAAATCATAGAAATAGAAAACATAATTAAAAAGTTTTTTGTACATTCCAATAAGTATCATAAAATTAAGTTTTAAAAAGCTTTACAACTTAGTTTGCAAATAGCACTTTAAGTTAATGGTGTAATTTAGACCTGGTGCAATATCTGCACCCAAGTAAATTTGCCATAGAGATTGGGGACAGGTTTTTATCTGTACACACAGACTGTCAGTTAGGCTCTTTCCTGTCCATTATTTAAGTCACAGTTCTCATACTGACATACACATTATGTGTCCAAAGAGCTGTCTGGAGGACTACAGATTGTCAGCAATCACTGACTCCAGCTGTGATATTAGTATACTAGAGGCAGTATCAGTACACACCAAAGATTGCTGCCATATGAGACAAAGCAAAACCATGGGGGATTTGTTATGTTATGAAAACAAATGCACAAATCAAGGATAATGTAGACATCGCACTCTATAAACAGACCAGTTGGTATTTGACCTGTATTCTGGGGTAGATGGTATGTGGAGCATCCGCTAGCATATGGTCACAGTGGTGAGTACTCCCTTGTATGTTACCAAAATACTGAGTATGTGCAGGATATCCACATCAAATGACATAATGCTTCGATAGATCAAAGCCTTCATCACACCAATAACTGAGTAGAATGCACTCTTCTTCCTCTACCTCCCTAGACACCTTCGAGTGATGTGAAACTGAAGTGTAGTACCTTTGCCACAGTGAACTGCCATACATTTTACTGGCCGTACATAGGTATTCTTTTTGTTGCATAAACATTAGTGTCTGATGGTGTGGAACACCCATCAAGGTGTTACATCAGATGCATGTGTGATCCTTGTTTTGGTGATCCACACAGTACATACATAGTTGTTTGACAAAATTAATGGTATGGGTTACATTCATGGCAGTGTGGATTATCCCATATATATGCCATGCACACCAGTGAACTAGCCTGGATTTATCATAATGTCACATACAGGTATAGCAGTGTACCTCCTAACACCTCCAGCAGATGTTACAGTGTCAGGACAATGTGTTTGATTACCTTCATAGATTGCTGACATGTCATAATAGTTGTACAAGCGTATTTGTGCAGAACCATCTATGATCACTCAGAATCACATATGTTGTATCAGAGAGATGGTACTACTGGTGATATTATTCTGAAATTGTCCATGATTGTGGATGCTTCTTTTTCTGATGTCCATGGGCCTGTAACTGTGTCCCACTTTTTGGAGACATCTACGGACATTGCACTCATATTCAGGCATATCGGTTTGCACAGCTTCCCAATATGCATCCAACCCAAGTCTATATTACATCCCTGATAGATGTCCTCTCCATTCTTCATGTCAAGATGCTTATCTCACAAAGACATATCTTCTCAATTGTTATGTCACCTTGTCTGACAGCCACATAATATACATTTTTACTGTGCAGTCCGTACTGTACCATGTTGATATGTGATTAGTGCTCTGCTACAACTGTCTTCCATTTACATGCCCTCATATGCCGTACATTACTATGTTCCATCTGTCCTATTTTCCTGTATTAATTCCTACAATTGATCTATGTGTCCCTATGCAATACAAACACTTCCCCTGACTGTTTATTTTACATGGCAGTCCACATACCCTAACAGGTCATTTACCCAACTTTTGTACAGAATAGCTTGAATGGGTTTACATACTACTCTGCAGTGTATACACTGTCCTGTACTGTGTTTTTAGCATATGCTTTACTATATCATAAAGCCTGGTAATCATTGTGGCATTCCACACAAACCCGCTAACCTAGATTGTTATCTGTGTAGCATTACATGGTTTTCTGGCCACCAACACTTTTGCCTGCCACAAAACTGTGCTTCTTTATGTCTAAACACAGTGCACAGCATGCATATATAATTAGCTCTGCTGCTCACCACACAAACACGTAAACTCTGAGTAGGTTTTGCCTGAAGCCTACATGGAGTTTATTGAATCCCGGTGACTGTGTTTTTTCAGTAATGAGTGAATTTCATGTGTGTTTTGATTGCATTGTTACTGTAGTGCAATTTCGGAGTTGGTATATTTAGGTTCCAGGGAGTGTGGGTGTTGGACCCCCCCCATGGGTGGTGCAGGGGGACATAGCCTCCCTGCTAGCAGCGTGAAGGTAAGTTTTTGTTGTGTGTGAATTTTTTTTTTTTTTTTATTCCATGGCCGGCATTTTGAATGTCGATCATATGGTCTCAGTCATATGATCTTCAACATTCTGAAATGTCAACCATGTGAAGTAGCTCCATAAAGATATATATAGATATATATATATCTATATCTATCTATATCTATATCTATATATATGTGGGTCTTTATAAGCATATCGAATGCTGAAAATGTAGAATGCAATTTCATCTAACTGAAATGTTCGAAATCTCAAAAGAGCAAACTGATGGAACATTGATTTCTTTCCCAGGGAAGAAATCAGTGTTCCGTGCAAAAAAAAATGTAATACTTTAAACACTAACAGAAGTGGGGGGCTTTGCCCCCCTACACCCCCCCCTACTTAAATATACCAACTCAGAGACTGCACCACAGTGAAGGAAATAGCAAATTCTGATGATGGCCTACCGATTTCTTTCCCTGGGAAAGAAATCAATTTTCCGTCAGTTCGCCCTTCTGAGATTTGCTGATAGGAACTCATATATATATATATATATATATATATATATATATATATATATATATATATATATATATATATATATATATGTATATTTATATACATATATGTAGATAATGCTCTTTTGATACTAATGTATAGTGTTGCCTGTTTAATAAAAAAGTTATACCCCAGTGCATTGCAAGTTTTGAACTATGTCAGTCATTTGAGTGGAAAATGCTGAAGTGTTAGCATCATTTATGATTAACTGTCATGTTGTTTGCTGAAACCTAATTCTGAATCCTAACATTTCCGAGATGACCCTCAAAAGAAGCAGTCTGTGTTTTTTTTTTTTTTTTGTAGGTTTCTTTTAGTCATCCCATTTTTCAGTAAATGTCAAGCCCATCCCTGTGGTCTTTCCAGTTGGTTGCTAGGTCTACCATGATACATCCCAAAGGGAGCATTGTATATCCCCTATATTGTATAGACCTATTCAGTGCAAAATGCAAGGGGCTAAGGACTTCCTTTGATATTTAAGATATACCTTTTGCAATAAAATACACAAGGTAAAATGACTTTCTAACCATTGATGCAGCATAATAATCAAACAACGGGGAACTATCTACCTGTGTTCCAAGATTTCTCACTACATTCTCATTTTGAAGTGAAGTGTTGTCTATACTATCAGCTGGATGGAGGGATTGTTTAATAAATGCAATATCATTACACTTTTTGGAATTTAATTTGAGTCTGTTTTTAGTTGCCAGTTATTAACAAATGTAAGCTCATGTTGGAATGCCTGTGTGTAGGGGAGGACATGAAGGTGACACACAGTTTAGGATCTTCTGCAAACCTGGTTAACCAGAGATCCTCATTTAAGATTTGGAAATCCGAGAAGTACATGCTGAATTGCAGAGTGTCCAAATGTAGATCTCTGGGGAATTCCACTGGTCACCTTTATGTTCTGTGAAGAAGCACCAACCACCCTCATTGTGTGAGCTTTGTCCTTTAGCCAATATGCAAACCATCTAACTATACATGGGTCAGTTTGGAGTATATCTAGTTTGTTTATCATGTTGGCATGACATATAATATCAAATGCCTTTGGAAAGTCAAGACTCGCTGTATTAACATCATGCCCACTGTCCATTGCCTGTTTCACCCTCTTGAAAAGTTTTGTCCGAATCCTCAGACAGGATCTTCCCTTGACAAAGACAAACAGCTAGGTTCAAGTCTGATACATGTTTTTGACATTAGCATTAATTAAGGCCATTATAATACGTTCCATGGGTTTCCATACAAAAATTGTCAGACTGATGCATCTGTAATTTTCAGGGTCAATTTTGAGGCCACTCTTATCGAGTAGCTTCACTACAACTTTGTGCCATATCTGGGAGACAAATCCAGCTACTAAGCTCAGGGTGAATAGCTAAAGGGTTGGGTCTGTTATCATGTGTTTAGTGCTGCTCATTAGGCAGATGAGTATATTATCAGGTCCCAAGGAATATGGAGCCTTTGTTTTAGAAAGCACCTTTTATAAATGCTCTATCTCCAGGGATATATATGTTTGTGTAGTTGTCTCTGAGGTGAAGCATGCACTGCATTTGTTTGCCAATATGTTGGCAATATCCACTGGATCCAAGTGGGTATTTATATTTTGAATGATCACTAAACAATGTTTAGTGTCATTCCTTATCTTCCTGATGTAACTAAAAAGGATTTGTAGTTGTCTTAGTTTTCATCATGAGATGCCTTTATTTTCCTGATAGCATTATTCAGTTCTTCAGATAATGTCATAATGTTTTCCTTAATTAGAGAGATTTTAGTTTTACTGTGTATTTTAAGATTTTTTTCTTTTAAGTTTATTTATGCTTCTGGTCAGCCATGCTGGTATGATGATAATTTTACCATTTTGTTTTGATCTAGTTGGGACAGATAAGCTAATACATTCATCCACATGAAAATATAATTTATCTGCATAAGCACTTGCAACATCAATATATTGAATAATGCAGAATTATGAGAATAAAAAAACTTCATCACAGATTTTATATTTGTACATTTGAAGTCCTTGAACTCAGTGATATTTGCATGCAAAGGTGTAGAGATTTTTATGGAAAGTTTACTAGTTTGTGGTTAGACTTAACCAGTGAGGAGAATACCATGAGAATGGTACATGTAGATGTTATTTTTATAAGGACCATGTCAAGAATATTTTGTGCTTTAGTGAGTTCTTTGACAATTTGAAAACTCTTGCTTATGAGGTCTAATAAATCTTAAACATATCCCAAATTTGAGCTATAGGTTTTACAATTAATCATCATGTAATTTAAATCTTCCGGGATGAGGGATTTGCTGTTTATAAGAATATTTAAGAAAATAAAATGGTTTTCATGGGAGATGTAGGGAGTTCTGTAGCAAACTACGATCTGATAATTGATCATATTTTGTAAAATTTGGATCTTAGTAAGCTCAGTTTTGGGACTTTCTGCGTCTGTCTTGTGGTAATATGGTTCTCTAAGAAATATGGATAAACCACTAAAGTTTTTAATGGGTATAAAGGCATGATATGTGCAAAGTCCAGGTATAGAGGGAGTGATGTTTGAGCATTTGAATAAAGTTTTGATAAAAACACACATATGATTATGTTCCAAATGCAGGAGGGTCTCAAGACCAGGCAACTTGCTATTTAGACTCCTAGCACTGAGCAGAGCCACCTTGAGGTGGTCTTGTGCTTGACCCATTTTACTAGTTAGGTTGGGAGCACCATTAGTTGGACACTGCTGAAAAAATGCATTACTGGTACAACAAAGGCTTTCACCACTATATGGAAGCCTTTGAATGAGAAGTGTAATTTGTCTCTGGTAAAGCAGTCTTAATTCTCAAGCATGTTTGTTATTCCACGTTGAAACAAACTGGACCCCCCCCCCCCCAAATGACACTAGCTATTTAGCCAGTTATTAAAACTGCAAATACTCAAATGTCATATGTCAAATGTGCAAATGTCACTTTGACTTCATTTTTGATGAATGAAAGTTTCTGCTCAATTCCGAGGTCTTTCCTACATTTATGAATGGTGAGTTCTAACATGTCTCTCTGCGTATCAGTCATGGATTTGCTCAGCAGCTCATTTACCCCATATGACCCTTCATCATGACATAATCCTACTTAGCTGGTATAAAGTCCTTGAAGGCCCATGAAATTTCAGCTATTTTGGATCCTGAAAGACAACTTATTGTCACTCTGCTTTTATCCAGCCTCATGAGAGTAGAATCGGTAGACATCACTGTAGAGTTACCAATAACTAATGCATTTTTATTTGTACCTGCTGAGTCTATTGATGCTCTTGATTTGTGATAATCTACCATGTGCTGACTATTAGCAGGGGTCATACAAATATCTGTTGTAGCACTTAGTTAACACTGTGTCATAGTGATCAGTTTGCACCAGGTCTTATTCTTAATGGGCCTTGGAGGCTTAGGCAAGGACTTTTTGACAGCCTCCACATATGATAATTTAGAGTGAGTTTCTGTACAATGCTTTGTTGCTCATAGGACATGTTAGATTGTAAGACACTGAAAAAGACATATGCCTTGTAACTCTCAGGAAAGCAAATAACATGATTTATTTTCACCAGTTTAGTGCTTTTGTTTGTATAACCAATCTTTATAAGAACTAGTTACACATTTAAAACTCCCAGCGTTTAAAGACCTATATCACAATATTAACATAAAATAAACAATGAAATAAACTTTAAATACATGAGTGATAAGTGCATCCTCCAATAAGATTCATCCAAAACTTAATATGAACTTCGATATTAAAATAAAGAAAATACACTAACAACATTGGCTTCATTAACAAACTAATATTATAAAATTAATATATCATGTTAAGATACTAAAGGTAAAAAAATAAAAAGTATAAACAAACATGTATATGTTATATATTAATTTTAAAACACATTTAAACTAATTTATGCCTGATAACATCATAACATCAGTAAAATAGAAATAGATACATATTCATTAATTCCTGGTGAATTATTGGCATTTAAATATAACTGCCACCATAATTTTCTCATCTCTGCATATTTGCATTGTAACCCTCATCTAGGGTTCCCGATCATCCTTTCTAAAACAAAAAATAAAAAATTATGTGCATTGTTGCTTTGAATATGTTTAGCCAAAGACTTATGCACTATGTTTTTATCAATATAATATACATGTTTGTAAATACATTCATGAACCTTTCTATCAGATTTACCAATGTAAAATGTGGGGCACAATTGATACCTGGCAACATAAATAACACCCCTTGAATTATAATAAAAGTGGCCTCTAGCAGAAATAGCCTTATTAATGACTACATGATTGAGTACAAGCATATATCTGTATTGATTGCATCGGTCACACGTAAAAGTCTCTTATTTTTTTTATTTCTTGCTATCATATGTGTCATTCTCCCATTACTCTCCCAATAATTCCAAAACATTTACCTTTTTTATATATGAAAGTGTGTCTTAGTCCCACCTTGTCCCTAAATTCAGTGGAGATACTGAGAAGTCTCCAGTTCTTTTCTAATATAGTATTGATGTCCTTACTGTCAAGATTATAAATAGTAACAAAGGTGTCATTATACCTAATATTTGTTGGTATATCTGCCCTTAAATTGTAATCACCACCATCTAAAATAAGTGGAAAGTAAAATCCAGATCTCCTCTTTGTAACATCTTCTTGCTGGAGTGGATCTAAAAAAGAACCTAGATAACCCCTATTCCTAAATATATCCATCAAGTTATTACACTCACTCAAAAGAGTATCAAACTCGGAAAACATCCAGGCTAAATGAACAAACTGCCCTTTTACCACCACCTTTTTCTGATGTCTAGGATGCCAACTACTGAAAAGAATTCTAATACATTAGCTTCCCATAAATACTAGAAACACATTTACCATTGCTTTCTCTTTCTTTATTACCATGTCTACTAAATAATTAAGAAAATCAGAATGCTCTGTATGGGTAAACCAAAAAAAAAATAATTATGGAATATATATATTTGATAAACTCATCAACCTTATCAAAAGTATCTGACCACAAAATAAATATATTGCCCAAATATCTTATATGTAATGACAATGACATGGCATATGAATTACTTAAAATAGAAAGATACTAACATTGTGCCATGGCTAGGTTGGCAAAAATAGGAGCACATGCAGCACCCATTGCTACACCTGATTTTTGACAGGAAAATTGCCCCTCAAAATAAATAAAGTTTTTGCCAAAACCAATTCCATCAAGAAACCATAGTATTCAGTTCCTGGGCAGAAAAATCTGCTTCTCTATTAATACAGTGCCAGTAGTCTCGGTACCATTCCAATCCTATACTATGTAGTATAGCAGTAAACAAATTCTTGACATCAACCATAATGAACAACCAATTACTATTATATCCAAGGTTCTTAAATCGGGCCTTTGACAAAAGGCGTTACTGCCTGCTCAGCTAGCTGGAATTTTGTAAATAATTGTATGTCATTTGTGACTATCAAACTAATTTATACAGGATGCTGGTGCTACAAAAGTATTAGAACTGTATGTCATATAAAATGTTTGTGTTACAAATGTATTAGAACTGCATGCCATGTATATATCAAAGTGCTTTGTACAGATATTTGTGTTGAAAAGGTATTTATAAATTTCTTGTGCTTAAAATGTATCCACAGACTGTCCTACTAGAAGACAATAGAAATTTGCATGCACTATTGTAACTGTTTAAATGTATATGTTAACAGAGGAAACCAGAGGGTTAACCTCAGTCCAGCAAACTTTAGAAAAATATTGGAAATTAAATCACTTTATAGGCTAGGCCATAAAGAGGCTATCTGGCACATTTCAATGAAACTAGAGACACAAAGTCTGTACTAGGAAGCTTTCTGCATTGTCTTTGGGGTGAAATAATTGCTACTTTGGAAGTATGAAGGAATGCAATTGTTTTATGACTTCCAGCATCTGTCAAGGAGTTGAGGAAAAGCCTTTGTCTATGTATTTATACAGGTAGATGCTAAATGCTACCAGCTGCAAGCAATGGGGGGTTTGCTTAGGAACTAGAAGTCAGATGACTAGAAATGATGTCATTCTGCAAGCTATCCCAGCAGCAATATTTTAGATATTATTTTGAGAGCATTCTGCATTCTGTCTTGGACATGGCAACAACAATAAGAACATTCACCACATCTGCCTTGCTCTAAGTAAGTTGCTAGGGTATAGTAACTTTCTTAGATTCAGTTATGATATAGTGAAGCTTAGTTTAGATATTTTTCTTTATTTGTGGGAATTTGTACTGCAATGTTATTTTAAATATTTCTTATGGTTTTGAACTCTGATGTCACTGTGAATATATTTTTAGTACTGTCTTGTTCTTTTATTATTTATTATTAAATATATTTAATCCTTTCATTGTGGCTGATCTGTGTAGAGATATTTATGTTTTGAGAGCACTTGCATATTTATTTAGTGACACTGTGTGGGTCACTCCTAATAGCCTTGCTCTGGTCAAACTACCATTTGTATTAGTATTAATATTACACAGTAAAATTGAACATCCTTTGCTAAGGGCCCTAAAGTAGCTAATAAGGAGTGACTGGTGGTAACTACCTTATAGTCTGGGCAGAAGGGGTCATGGCTAGTAAACCTTTGCCAGCCTTTCCCAGGTGTGTGTGTGTGTGTGTGTGTGTGTGTGTGTGTGTGTGTGTGTGTGTGTGTGTGTGTGTGTGTGTGTGTGTGTGTGTGTGTGTGTAAATCAAACCTCAGAGTGTGTGTGTCAGATACTTGGGCAGGGACACGAAGCACTGGTTGGACAGAGAGGGTACTGGAGGTCTTGGCTTGGTCACTCAGCTGAGATATCAACTCTATAGCTGTGCCAGTGGGGTGTCTTACTGGGGATCTGGAGGATGAGGAAGAAACCAGCCCCAGACTGACTATGGTGTCTGTGTGCTTAGGGGAAATTGCACTTGTGTGTGTACCTGTTATCCTCCCAGTGAATGCCCCTCCACAGGTGCCAGTGGTGAGAATTGAGGCTCCTTGATTACTTGTCCAGTGGTGGGTTGTCACAGGGCCAAAAAATCTCATGAATTTCTACAGAGGTGGAGGCATTTCATAATATTACTTTTTAACCTTGGATCAAGGAACGTGGCAACAAAAAATGTCTTAGACTTATCAGCATCTGTAATTGGATGCCAAGGTGGATTCTTAGGATCCTTATGAATTTTTGGGATACTGAAAATTGTAGGTGTTAGGAGTTTGTTACTGGACATCAAACCACCATCTAAAAGCATATCCATTAATGCTGTATAACTTATATTGCAGATTATATTAACCTCATTAATTGAGAGTTCCTCATATGCCTCATCATAAAGCAAACTATTCATTCTGTTATTATAATCAACCTTATTCATAATGACTAACCCATCCCCTTTATCTGGCTTCATAACTCTTATATCCGTATTATCACAAAGATCATTCAACATTAACCACTCAGACTGAGTCATGTTGAAATACAGATGTGCTGTCCGACAATTCAACAGATACCTGCTATCCAACTCAGACTTTCTCAAAGGTGTGCAAAATGGGGTAATTATGTGGATTAAAGAAGCTAGGTCTATGTAATGTATTCAGATATGTAGAAGAGACGTAATTTTGATAAAAATACAAATAAAATGTAACTTCCCAATATATAAATTTAAATCCATAGGTACATGAATAAGCTATGCTTTTCTTGCTGATACAAAAGTACCTCCCTTATCTGAGAGATCAGCACATTTTTGATCCACTCTATGATTACTAAAATTGTAGATTTTAAAGTCATCATATTTATTACTAATACTCAAAACATCATTGTCTTCATCCAACAATAAGTTACTGATATAGTAAGAGCAAATTTATCATTGTCCAAAATCAGAGTGTAAATCAGATACTAATGTCTATCTCATTGGGGGACCTTTTGCCTCTCTTTCTCTCCCTTTTTGACACCTTTGATTGTAATTGGGTTTGTTCACAGACTTGGAACAGTCAACTTTCCTCTTGTTGTGTAAGCATTTTCATCTTCACAGAGGAGACTGTTTTTCTAAAGAGGCTGAATCTTTATCTACCATGAATTTTCCAGTCTGATCAGTGATATTTACAACATTTGTCCCATCAACCTCTTCTGCATGATGATCATTAAAATTAACTATTCTAAACGGTGACCTTGGAGGATTTGGATGCATCTTCTCCTTAGAATGGTCTGACTTATCCATTGCCAATTTCTTTTCCTTCTGATTCTTAATTTCATCATGTCTTATCAATATATTTAAAAATGCTGAGGTATTTATTTGAAAATGTTCAAACATCAAGTCATTTTGAATAGAGCAGTCTAAAACAATTAGAGTCATAAGTGAATAGTAGGCTAACTGCCCTGAAGGGCCATTTTAATCTTTGCCAACAACCTGAGCTTAGTATCAAACAATGTACCCTGTGTTTGCGAGGTAAAGACCTTAACCATTATACCAAACCCTAGATGCATTTATCTCTGCAACCAATGTTCCCATAGCATGTATATTATGCCTGATAAACAAGTCTATAAGTTCACAACCTTGCTTATCAGACAAAACTAATAAATCACAATGCAGCTCTGAAGTGCCTAAATCCTTGGGAAACGTCCAACTTCTGAAGCCTTTAAAGACTTGTTCCTAATATAAACATTCAGAGAATACGTATTCTCTATTTGTAATTTTCTATATTTTAACAAATTATTTTTAAATTCACTCAGTTGCATATTTAAAGTACCTGAAACCTTAAAAGCTGTATACCAGGAGAACTGACATCTCCTATTACACCACACATTAAGATTTTTAGGTTTCTTCAATGTCGGTGGAATTGCATTGATATCATCACATCCACCAGCTACTGAGATGGAATTCAAAGTTGCCTCTGCTGCTCGTACAGTAACTAATGTTTCATTATGCATAAAATTAGGTCCAGAACCATTAGCATTCATAGTTACCTCAGGGTGGCTCAGCTCAAGAATAGATAACTGCTGGGAAAAGTGCTGTATCAATAACGTTAAGTTGCTCACTGAGCGATTAACTACATCAGTATTAGAATCTCTACTTTCCTGTTGTGTATTATGTGGTGCCACTGCTGACATACTTCAAGACAAATAACAAACCAGTAATCAAAGAATAATGCCAAGGCCTAAACAAATATGGAAAAAAATACATAATATGATATATTAATACCAGTTTAGCACTTTCATTTGGTATGACAAAACTTCATCAGAACTGGTTGCAAAGTTTAAACTCCCGGCATTAAAAGACCTACATCACAATGTTAACATAAAATAACCATTTGAACATGATTGTAAGATGGTGGCCTCCAGAGTATTTGAGTACTTTTTAATCTCTCAAAAACAGTGTTGAGCCAAGCAGTAAGTCAGCATAGAAGCATCACAACCTTCCTACCATAGGGACAGGACATTTTGTGAGTGACACCCCCGCACAAGGAAACAGTCCACAAAAAAAAAAAAAATAGAAATGAAAAGAAAAAGAAATAGTAAAATGGAGTGCTGAGAATAAGAAGTAGATTAAGTATTATTTCTATTATAGAACAAACCAAAAATCAATGCAGATGATACTTAGCAAGAGAAATAAAGAAAGTTGAGGAAAGAAAAATATTTCCACTAGAAAATTTGTTAAAACCTACAAATAATAATGTTAGGAATTATAATGCAACAGATCAGAGGGAAACGATATCTAGATGAAGAATCATTGGGCCATCTGCAAAGATATGTTAAAGAGAAGTATTGCATGAAAAAGAACAAAACACAGAGGCTATTAAAAGTTATAAAAAAGAAGAAGCAATATTAACCGGTATGAACCGTGTAGTTCCAAAGATATTTTGAAGAGAAATATGGACAAAAATATCCGGACACAGCAGACATTACAATGGCAAATAAGATCACAAATGAGGAATATAATCCAAAATAATATGGATATTATTGCAGAAAGGAAACATACCTAGGGATTCATTAAGTGCCCCAGTGGCCCAGAGTAAAAGGTCATGTTACCAAGATGCTGTATTTTGTGATTCATAGACACATTAGCTGTAACAAGGTAAGACCTCATTACTGGCTAATTTGCATGTCTATGAATCACAGTTAACCACCAGATCAGCACTTCCCACAGTAGTTAACTGTGGAGGCTGAACTGTGTAAGTACAGACTCCCTTCCCACCACAGTCACTCTCCCATACATACAAGCCCACAATAAAAGGCACACACACACACACACACACACACACACACACACACACACACACACACACACACACACACACACACACACACACACACACACACAAACACCACACCCCTTATCAGTCCCTGTAGCCAGAAAGTCTACAATGTCTACTTTTCCCTGGCCAGATAATTCACTGATGATTACAGTCATTCTATAATTCCAGACCATTGAGTTTCACAATTCATAGCCTGCAGAAAATATATGCTAAGGCACAAGCTATTTATGAGGTTGAGAGGTATGCCTAACATTTCCTGGTCATATGTAATGACTTGTTAAAGGCATTGCACAATATTCAAGATCCTCAGTATATGGCAGAGAACATACCTTCTGCCCTAACTTATCACTCAGTTAGTGTAACGGGTTAATGCAAATGTTTTGCATGGCAAGGGTGCACAATTAAAATCCTTTGATCCCCCCTTTAATATATATATATATTTTTAACAACATCCTTGGTGTCTAGTGTTTCCCCACCCTGATCCCATTTAGCATGTTCATGCCCTTTAGGAACAAGTATAGAGTCATCCCTAGTGTCTACTGTTCCACCCAATCCATGTTGTATGTAAGTGAAGTTAAGACTCAAATGAGATTGTTATCCCTGGTGCCTAATGTTTATTTCAATCCCTGTAGTTTTTAAGTGCTGTTAAGGTACAAAAACGTGATACACGTGCACAACACATGCACGCACACTCACACACACACACACACACACACACACACACACACACACACACACACACACACACACACACACACACACACACACACACACACACACACTCACACATATAACCCCTAGATTTACTATCATTTCCACAAAGTGCCTCAACATCAAAAGGCAGTTTTCCAAGCAGCTAGACCTCAGACAGAAAGTCAGTGAACCACATCATCCAACATCGAATGGAACATGTACTGCAACAGCCACATTTCCAAAATAGAGAATGTCAAACCATCACTATTAACATGGTTCGACAAGGGGGCAGAATAATGTTTTTATTCTCAGCATACCGGTTTGGCAATCTCACCATTCGATGGAAGGCACTTCTTGGAAATAATAGTAAACCTAGCCCCTCACATGCACTCATGGACACACCTCCTATCCCTACTTTACCACTACATTCCCCAGTAATTACTTTTAACAAGACAGCAAAAAATAGTCTTTTGGCTGTGTTTATTAACACGATGTGCCTATTTACACAGCTAAGTGATACTGTGAATCACGCAGCAGCTAGAAACTTTCACTGAGACAATTAGGGTCAGGTAACACATGGCTAATTAGCATATGCCTCTTCCTTGGACTGCCTCATTAGAATGTAGCATGGCCACATATATAGCCCATGCTATAGCAGCATGATAGGGCTGTTTTTGAATTCAAAAAGATTACTATGAGGTGTAGACATTGTGTCCACCTCATGGTAACCTTTATGAATTCAGCCGAAAGAAATTGAAGTGATAGACCAAATGAGAGTTGAAGGATTTAGGATGGAGAGTCTGATGCAGGCAGTTTCACAACATGATGGATGAGTGAGGCTCCAGATGATGGTGCAGCAGACAGAATAGGATACTTTTTTGAAAATATTTACCATAGGATAAAGTTTTGGAATCTTCCATAAAAGGCTTTCTTGAAAGTCTAGTTATAATTACACAGCAAAGGAACAAGCAGGATACAAGAGCATGAAACTAGAATGCAAAGTCAAGAAGGGAGGATCTGCTTGATTTAATAGAGATGGACAGACATATTAAGAGAAAAGAAACGGATTACAGAAAGTAACAGACTGTTCAAAGACTGATAAAACAGACAAACACAGTAATTGGGATTATTAAGAGAGATTCTTATGATTTAACATAAATAAAACATAATACTGTGCAGCTAAACTAATAATAGATAGCAGTAGCATATCTAGGGGTGGGCGAGAGGGGCAACTGCCCAAAGCTCAAAGTGTTGAGAGCCTCAGTCAGCTGATCCAGAGCTCTATTTTAAAGTTCAGTATTGAATTTGCAGTGAAACTTGAGCTCACTGTGTCATCTAAACTTATCTCTTTTTTAAATAAAACCTAAGTGCTATAGTGCTATGTGCAGACAGGGTATAAACTGTATCAACTGTTTGCTACAGCTGAATAGAAGAATTCTTTTTTTTGTTTGTTTATTTTTTATAGAAATGCAAAAAGAGGTTGTGGCAGGGCACAGAAATTGGACCTGAATGGCTGGGGTAGGGAGGGGACGGGGACATGGATCTACAATGTAGCCATCAGCTTATCACAGTAAGTGTGTTTTTTTTTCATCTTCAATAAAAGAGCTTGGGGGGGGTAATCTAGCTGTAATAAGCCAACCGCGTATTACAATGGAAGGTCTGAGGTGGTAGGGTGCTGGCTTGTGATACTGGCGCAGGGCACTACACGTCTGACAGATAGAATACTACAACGATAATGCAGAATAAGAAAGGCAAGGAAAGGAACTAGTAGAATACCATCATGGAAACTTTGAATAGTGACTACAATAAAATAACCAAGACAAAAAGGAAAAAAAGAAGAATATAGTAAAGGGAATAGATAATCAAAGACTCTTAAAAGATAGATGTGGCAAAAGCAACAACAAAACTGCACCAAACAGATCAATATTTATCTTATACCCTATCCAATAATAACCTGAAAATATCAGCACAAGCAGAAAAACATTGAAGCTATACAGCGGTATATAAAGAAAAAGAACAAAATAAAAACAAATTCATTGATGACCCAAAAATGTTTTACAGAGAAATGGGAAAGAAATCAAGATAAAAAAAACACCTAAAAATAGAAGAAACTAACACATTTCAGGCAAGTACTGTGTTCATTATCACAATGTGACCCTGTTAAATATAAAAACAATGGCAAATGGAGAGGAGAAAGAGAAAAGAAGCAATTATAAGTTCTAATGCACAGGATATGAAACAGAATGGAGTGACAATAATAGAAACTGAGACAAAATTAAGAAGGGCTCCTAACCATAAAAACCCAGGTCTAGATGCAGAATCTAATTGCTTGCTAATGGTATTAACATGCTTGCACAATGATTTAGTTCAGAATAAAAAAATATATGAATGTTTTGAACAGACACCAACCTGGTTAACATCAGAAAAAAATCATATTTCTCCTTAAGAAAGAACCTGCAAGCCATCCTAAGAAGTACTGACCGGTAACTTGCCTTAACTTGCTTTCTTGTAATATGAGAAAGATAATAAAAGAAAATCATAAGGAACAAAGGCATATACAATATTAAACAAAGCTATAGAAGAGAGCTGTAAAATTGGCATGAATAGATTACAAAAAGCATTTGATAGTATCATATATTTATGGGACTATACAGATGTATAAACTAAATTCTACACTGATAATTTACATAACAGTCACTATAGAACAGTGTAGAACATGTCAAACCACTTTACAACTGAGGTATAATAAAGGGCAAATTAATATCCCAGGGATAAAAATCCAAATGGGGATATTCCAAGGAGATTCTTTGTCACCACTGATATGTTGCCTTGACCTTACCTTGACCTTACCTTGTAAGTTGTTTACTTATTAGACTAGGTTATCGTCACAGCTTAACCTTTAGTAACCAGACTTACTCAATGACATGTTATCTACTTTTGTGGATGAATTTAATAAAGTATTGCTCATTACACAAGCACCTGAAAGAACAAATAATTAAGACTTTCTCAGATGATATAAAAAATATGTTTGGTTTGGATAAATGTGTAAAAGCAACATTTATAGCAAGAAAACTGAAGCGCCAAGAAAATCTCAACTTCTTTTTCTTTTGCTTTCAGCTGTTTTGATTAGGGGTCGCTGTAGTGGATCTTCTGTCTCCATTTCTTCCTGCCCGCTGCATCTTGCTCTGTCACACCAACCACCTGCATGTCCACTGTCACTACATCCATAAACATTATCTTAGGCCTTTCTCTTTTTTTCTTACCTGCAACTCCATCCTTAGCATTCTTCTCCCAAGTATACCCAGCATCCCTCCTCAGTTTTGTCTCCAAACTCTCCAACCTGAGCTGACCCTCTAATATACTCATTTCTAATCCTGTCCATCCTTGTCATACCCAATGCAAATCTTAACATCTTTAACTCTGCCACCTCCAGCTCTGACTCTTGTCTTTTCATCATTGCCAGTATCTCCAACCCATATAACATAGTTTGTCTCATTACCATGTTGTAGACCTTCCCTTTCATACTTACTGGTACCCGTCTATCACAAATCACTCCTGACACTCTTCTCCACCCTGCCTGCACTCTCCTCATCGCCTCCCTTCCACACTCACCGTTACTCTGAATTGTTGATCCCAAGTATTTAAACTCATCCACCTTCGCCAACTCTACTCCCTGCATCCTCACCATTCCTCTATCCTCCCTCTCATTCACACACATATATTCTGTCTTTGTCCTGCTGATCTTCATTCCTCTCCTCTTTAGAGCATATCTCCACCTCTCCAGGGTTACTTGAATCTGTTCACTACCCTCACTGCAGATCACAATGTCATCTGCAAACATCATAGTCAATAGGTACTCCTTTCTGTTCTTGTCTGTCAACCTGTCCATAATCAAAAATCTCAACATGGGAGAGAAATGTGATATAAAGATCTTGAACAAGATGGGTTGCATAAGTGTTTAAGAATAGATGAAAGATGGTGATAAAGCATGAAGAAATTAGAGTAAAGCCTAATATGGAATATTTTAGAAGACTAAAGATAATTCTGGAAACTGTCTAGACACCTAGAAATGAAGTTCAAGGTTTAAATCAGCTTGTTCTTCTTCTTTTATCTTACAACTTTGATGTAATTGATTGGGTCCAAAGTACATTTTATCAGTTGGACAAGAAAGCAAGAACACTGTTTCATGCTTATCAAATAACATATAAAAAGCAATGCATGGTAAGACTATATATATGCTTCAGTCTCCTTTAAATTGACTATGTGTATAGGTCTGCAGGTATGTGATGCAGTGAAAGCTCTAAAACACAAATAATAGAGGTCTAAGCTGTAAACTTTGCTCAGATTTAAAAAAAGTATTTCGGAATTTGACCAAAAGCGAATGAAAAAGAAGTAGAAAGCCCACAATTGTAGTGAAAAATATATGTAGCTCTGTGAACAACCACATATTATGTTCTAATTCTTGAATGGCTAAGGAGAGGTGTATTGAAACCAAAAGACAAAAAGTTGACAATTGCAGATGATCATAGCAGACTGTGTAAATTGCTTTACAAAGTCTATAGAAAAAGTGAGAAATATGGACAAATGTGTATTCTATAGTACAATTGTAAATTGTATTGCTACTTGCCATCTTATGGCTGTAATTGTCAGTCTTTCCATTTTGACTAATATAACATCCAGAATTTTCACTACTCTTCTACAAAGAACTATTCCTGAACACTGTTCATTCCCTGTGACGCATATTATTTCCCTATCCCATATTTTTTGTATCTGTCATCTTTCTTCATGTGTAAGAATTCTTATGTCCTCCAGAATAATTATATCAACATCGCATTTGTTATAACAGTCTAATATTAATATATTTCTAGTATTACTTTCATACTATTAACATTCACTGACATAATTCTTAAGTTATTCCTTTACTTATTTCTTAGTTTAGGAGATGCCGTCCTGTACTAATTTCTCATAATAAAAGCGTTATCCATTTCCTTTCTTCTTTTCCTTTCTATTAATGGCTTTAAATATTCTTTTTCTATCTTTAACTCTTCTACCAATGGAATTGCTTTTCTCTCTTACCATTTTCCATTTCATATCTTCCTCATCAGTAACTTCTGATTCTATCTCTAATTCATCTCCTTCATTATTTTTCAGTATCTGCCTTTCCTCTGACGTTTCATGTATTTCCATTAAACCTTCAGTCCTTTTCTTTACTCTGATTCATAATATTAAGTTCATTCTCTTTTTCTTTACAATCCATCCGCAAATGTCCCTTTTTTTCATTTATAACATTCAAGTTCATGTTTTTTGCTTCACGTCCTGTTTTACCATATATATGACATTTCTTTTTGTGCAACTATTAACTAAATGTCCTTTTTTTTCATAAAAATAGCATGTCCTTGGCTGCCCCCAATAGTTTACAACAACACCCGTTACTATCAATATTTATAACACTTGGAATATGTACAATTTTTTCCATTTCCAGAATGAAATAACAGTCCCATGCCCCCAGTCCATAAACCCACGTTATCATAAACTTTTGAGACGTCTGTTATTTCTTTACTTATATTTTATAAATGCTCTTATGTCTTTCCAATTCAGTTGAGAACTGTATCTGAACTTTCTTTTTAGTCTGTAGAAAAAATATACTTTTATTATATATTCATTCCAAAGATTATTTTGCCTTTTTTCGTATTCACACAAAAATCTTTGAATACCTTGGACATTCTCAACAAAAATATCACAAAATATGTCTTTGTTAATCAAAATAAATGCACTTCTTCATTGTGCTTTTACACCCAACGGTAACATTGCACTGTCCCATACCACATATCTGTACAGTTCCTCTTTTCCTTTGTTTTGTATTCTTACTACATTTTTTTCTTTTCACACCATCCTTTTCTTTTTTCTCTTGCTCCTTCTCATTTTGCTGCTGCTGCTGTCTCTGCATATGATTTCTTAGTTTTTTCACTACTTCCTTCTGGCATTGCTTCTGTAGCTCCATTGTCTCTTTTTTTTCATAATGTCCAACCATGAAACCTCATTCTCTGGCTCACTTTTGTTGACCACTTCTTGAAGTATATCATCCTGCAACCCTCCTGATTGGAGGGTTGTAACTATACACTCTTCTCTGACTGTCTCCTTGGTCAGATCAAACAGCTTTCTTTGAAAAGCTTCCTCTGAGTCTTCTACTGCTGTTTTCTTTTTCTACGCTACCATTTATATCTGCTCCCTTCTGTTGATGTTCCATCTCATGCACCATCCTCCCAGTGCTGCTTCTGCTCTAGGAACGGGACATGTACTCACGTATGACAACAGCATAAGTGTCAGTTGAAAGTAGGGGAGGTTCACCGATGCCCTGTGCAAACTTCCTCTAGTAGTATAAATACCACCTTGGGTATCCTCTTCTAAAAGAGGCTAGTGGGACTAACCTGGTCAATAAAAGAATAAATAATAAAATAAAACAATTTCAAGGTTTCTCCTTTTATACAATGGAATGTACTGTTTGGGGAGATTAAGACTTTCTGGTCTTATCAATTATTTCAAACCACAGCAAGTACTCATGTTCAGTTATAATCTAAACAAACATATCCACAATTATTTAAACTTCTGTTTGCTCTGACTATTCCATATTCCTGAGATGGAAAATTCTTGCTATTTCAAAGTGAAGCTCTCATGTATATAACATATAAAATGTGTTGGTGTTCCTCACAGGATTGTTAAATGTATATATTGAGTACTGCATAATGATTTTGGTGTTCATGCTGTTTTATGCACTTACATTTTCTTTTTAAACTGCACCTCTCTTCTAAATTTATGACCAATTCTAAGTGAATAAATGTATGTACTCTGTGTACCTCTATAGCTGATGTTCACCTGTGTTTTAATTATGTCTTGTTAATGTATAAATCTTCAGGAATTCTCCAGCCAGGGAATCACCTGTAAACATACTTATTGCTCAGCAGACTTAAACCATAAACATGTTTAAAACGAATATATAATACATGCCTAGGACTAGACATCCCATAGCAGCAATGTCAGTGGCACAACAAGTAGTACATTTACCTGTAGTGCAGAAAGTGCTGTGTTTTATTCCCACAGCAGGAAGATGGATTGCTAATACTGCAGTGCATCACGAAGGGGGTCCTGCATGCATGAGTGTGTCATTATTTGGATGAGATGTAAAACCAAGGCCCCATCTGCTTGAGTTGGTGGTAACTCAGGGTGACATAAAAGATCCCATGGCAGTTTCCTGATGTCTTGGTCAAACTTTCTGTACTGGTATGAATACCACCATGGATCTCCCCTGAAAAGAGGCCATTAGTCTACTGGGACCAACACGGTCAACAAACGATAAATAAGACCATACATTTTATTGTTATTTGAAGATAAGCACTCTGCGAAACTTCACTTTAGACCAAGATGCATCTTAATAAATAGTAAAAAATATGCTGTATTAATATCATGGTTGTTAATGACTGACAGAAATGTATCCCAGAGATAACAGATAATGATTAAGTTAGACCTGAAGATTATCAAATTACATGCATTCAACAGAACTGCTTGAAATGGGTTAGAAGAGAGTAACTACTCATGGAGACCTGGAAAGGGGCTCTGTGTATTTTGAAAAACACTAGCTATATTGCTGACTGCATTTACTTTCCTTTGTTGTATCAGTTTATATGATTTATGTTTTTATGTTTAGCATTGAAAGTTATATTAAAAAAATGAATGCTTAAAACTCACAAGGAACTTTAAAGGAAACTTCGTACATTTTCTTCATAGAAATTATTGTGGAGGCTTTGAGCAACTTCACACATAGCATGACAGATGGAGTTAGAGATGACCATTTTGTTGCACAGTGAGAAATGTACAAAAGCTTTGTTCATTAACATTAAACTGAATCCAGAATTCTGCAATCATTATAAGGCTGAATGGTTACCATCTGTCTCACTGTCTTAATGTAAATCTGCATATAACAACACAGGCACTTGTAGTGAACGCAATGCCAATAATGTGCATAAATAATTATGTGAGGGTGCATGATAAAGAGTTATGTGGCAGTAAGCATGTATGTATTTTATAGTAAAGTAATTGTTAATGCAATATATTCTAGCAGCACAGCTGCTAAAAAAGATATAACAATCTTTATTTTACCGGCATAAATTTTACTTTGTTTAGAATTACTACAGCGATTTGTTTCATCCAGAATATTTCAGATTTATAATTAAAATTTAATTTAATTGCACAGTAAGACTGCAAGTCCTTACAGGCAATAATATCACAGACAACACAATTAACAAGGGACAGAAGCAGAGACCATCTGGAGAATGTGTCAAAAGATCAAATTCTGTCTATCCTGGTTTGATAATAAGCTACCTGGGGCCCTGTCACCATCTCAGAACTGATGGGCTATGCAAGCATGAAAGTTCCAATGTGCTGTACTCATCTTAATAAAGTATCCTACACTCTATTATTATACCTGGAGATGTCACGTACTTGTAGCTTCATGAAAAGAGACTTCTAATTCCCAGTAGAAGCAAGCGTATACTTGTAACATCCTCAACAAATGTCAGCTGCTGTCATCTATCTGTATATAGTTAGTCTGCAGGGATTAACAGAGTTAGGCTTCTGTCTCGTTTTGCTGGAATTGCAGCATAGCATATGCAGAGATGGAGGGTTGCCTGTTTTACATAGGATTTATTTTATCTGCAATGTATGTATTGTCTGTCTGTACATGTGTATAATGTGACTGAGCATGCTAATCCTTCCTTGTCATAAATATCATAGAGGCTACACTTGCTCCAGTGTGGATATACCAGTCATGTCTGAGCAGTACCAAATGTTTTTTATGTAGCAGCAGTACAGGGTCAGGTCAATTTAGTGAGAAAACAGGAAGCACAGTTTCCATACTGCCATAATTTGACAAGTGACTGTAAAGTAGTGGAATATGCAAACCCCCAGTACTACTACAGAAAAGAGGCATTTGAGTGCATTTTGCACTCTGATGCAGAATCTGCATATCTTCCCTGTATTTGTGTGGGTTTCCTCTGGGTGGTCTGGTTTCCTCCCACATTCTAAATACATACAGTAGGTGGACTAGGCACCCTAAATTGGCCATAGGTGTGAGTGAGTATGCAAGTATGTGCTATGGAAGAACAGCCACTGCAGGGCTAGCTACTTGTTGGTGCAAACGCTGACTCAAGACTATTCATTGTTGAAGTGACACCCCGACCCCATGTGCAAAAATGGGAAAAAAGAGGTTGTGGATGGATGAATAGGACAAGCAGTAGGGAGTAACTTGAACAGTGACATCATAGCCTTCCTTTTGTCTGGCAGGATTACTTGCAAACTTCAACAGCTTCATTAACTGTAATTAATGACAAATATAATCAATATATTTAAAATATATGTGTGAGTATCCAAGGGTTCACACACACACACACACACACACACACACACACACACACACACACACACACATGCAAAGAAACATGCACAGATGAAGTTAAACATGTTAGATAACCTTGATATAGTATTAACAAAAATGCAGTCCTCCCAATACATTTCTCAGTATAGACTTCAAAGCCAGGTGAATGGCCATTGTATAGCACTAGGATCTGTGTAGGGTCCTAAACACACACACACACACACACACACACACACACACACACACACACACACACACACACACAAACACACACAAACACACACACCCATGCATGCATATGAATGCACACATGCATTAGTCAACACACATGACTGTGTGTGCACACAAACGTCTATAAAGAAAATACAAAATCAATGGCAGGTATTGCTGAGAATGGTGAAGACTACATTAATTTTAACAGTACTATGATGTATCTGTTATGCAAGATCACCAAGGCAGATGGTACTGACACTGAGTAGGAGGCTAGAATAAGCTTAAGAAATGGCCTTGTTTTAGTCAGCTGGATGTGGTAGTGGGTGACTATCTGATAAGCCAGAGTAATAACTGTTACCCCTACAGAGCGATCATTAAATCATTGCTTAATTGTAGTAATAGCACCAGAAGCTGCTCCCATGTGAATTATTTTACACAGACATCCCTGGAGCAGCATGAAAACATTATTTGCCAAATAGTTTTTGGGATGTTTAGGACTGTAACAAACTACCCATACAGAGACTTTTATGTGTGCCTGTCTCAGTAATAGTGAAAACACGGTCAAAGCCTATGCCTGGAAATTAATGAATAGCTATATACCTACATAAAACACCAGCTAGAAGACTTTTTCCTTCATAAATCATGAAGTTTTTCTGAAGGAATTTAATCCTAAACAGGTTCAGTACATGCCATATGTTACAAGTGGGAAGCACTGCTTATTTTGTCTACACCAGCATTGCAAACATACCTCATTTGTGAATTTGATTAAACAAGCATTATAAATAATTAAATTGTTGTTAACTTTGTTAAACAATGACAAATTGCAGAAAGGAAAAATGTTTCTCTAGCATAAATAGTTTATGATTTCATTTTGTGACTTCAAATTGTTTTATAATTGTTTTTAGAATGCTGCATGCAATAATAAATAGTTATATACTTAATAGTCATATTATCCCTCCTTTTTAAAATGTGCATGTGTGTGTGTGTGTGTGTGTGTGTGTGTGTGTGTGTGTGTGTGTGTGTGTGTGTGTGTGTGTGTGTGTGTGTGTGTGCATGTGTATGTGTGTGTATATATGTGATTGTGTGTATGTGTGTGCACGTGTCTATAACAAGCTGAAGAACATGAATGTAGCCAACATTTCTTTTACCACATTTCTAATTTTATTTTTATACTACTTTTAACAAAGCAAGATTCATGAAAGGGCCAGTCAAACATCAGAGGTGTACTCAGAAAGAAAGTAGATATTTCAGGGTAGATGGGGACGCAGTTAGTGTGTGCAAGCAACTGATCCCTACAGTTACTTTGATAAAATTATCATCAGTCTATCTTGTCTGATCACCAGTGTGTGTGTGTGTGTGTGTGCGTATGTGTGTGTGTGTGTGTGTGTGTGTGTGTGTGTGTGTGTGTGTGTGTGTGTGTGTGTGTGTGTGTGGGTGATGCAATCAATTTTAAATAATGAAACTCACCACTGGTTTCAAGGAGGATGTATTTGTTTTAGAGATACAACAAGAATTCACTGTATGGTAAATACTGAATATAAAATCTGACCAAGTACAGTGTCTGGAAGAAAATATTGGAAAACACAATTTTTTTTAATAAAAAGTTGTGAAACTTCACAAATGTTCATTTATAGAGATAATCTCAGGGGTTGTTTAAATGAAGATTCAGATACTGTTACATTAACATTGTGTGTGGAAACTGCAGATAGTTATACTTATCAGCATTAATTAGCCCACCTTTACGTGCTTTAGAAGGCACAAGTAATTCAAGAGCACTTGTTTCAGTTAGTGCTATAATAAAATTATCCCAAACTCTTGGCTGTTTTTAAATGGTGTGGGTCACAGTGGTGTGATAGCCTTAAGTAATTTAAATGTGAGACCCCAAGTTAGTCATGCTGTGATATATAAATACACCCTGGAGATGGAATAGAGGATGAATAATTTTCAGCTGTATTAATATCTTAAATTATTTTATTTTGGTAGGAACCTTTGTGGTCTTTTCAAGTTTACAAGGTGATTTAGGGGCCCACAATAAATACTGTCAGTACCTGGTTTCTTTAATCAGAAATTGTATACATTAGAAATGGTGGTGAGTATAGCACAGGGCAGATTGCAGCGTATCTGAATGGTATTGATCTCCCCATTTTAACAATGGAAGAGGCTGCTGGTCTGGGAAAGCCTACTGCAGAGAATGAGAGCAGGGCTGAGTTAATATCCCAGGTTACTGAGGAGCTCTCTTGAATAATATTCCTCCAGGCTTTGGATACTGGGAGATATAGCCTGTCCAGTGAATGTGTGTTAAAATGATGAGTGAAGTATTACAAGGGAGATATATCTCATCAATATAGACAGAGAAGCAATCATCCCATTAATTTCAAAAGGAGAGAAAAAAAGACTTTGTCATCTTCCCAGTGTCTAATGCCAGTTTTAAACCATGACTGCAAAGTTTTTATGTCACTCTTAGTAAAAAGTGCAGCTAACACAGTACCAGGTTAGCAGTAAATGATCAATGTGGATTTGCAGGAGGACAGAAAACTTATGATTATGTGATTAGGGTATTGATGGTTTTGCAAGATGTTTGATTCAGCAATACGTTTCTTATGATTCTAAGTCTTCAAACTGAGAAAACATTTGCTAGGGGCGAGTGACACTTTTTATGTATTTTATTGATGAAAATAGGTTTCAAACTGACCCTTATGAAGTTGATCAAGTCCGTGCATAGAGATGTTGCATTATCAGTGGTAATTACATTTGACTGTTATACCAGACAGGAGTGCCCACTGCCCTTTTCACTATTTGTTCTACACCTGGAGTTCATTGTTCAGTAAGTCCAGCAACCAGATTGAAAGTGTATGACTGTGACCACATGCAGTTAAAATAACATTGCTTGTTGATGATATCCTTAGTATCCCATCTGACCCAATCTCACCTTTGACTAAATTTTTTTGAGTTCCAGTAGCCTTTTGGATCACTATATGAAATGGATGAAGACTGAGATAAGTTTGATGGATGAAGACTGAGATAGGTTTGATTAATTTCCACACAGCTAACAAGATACATCAACAATTTCCATTTTTGTAAGGCCATAATACGTTGAACTACCTAGGAGTATGAATTGGGATAGTAGAAGACTATTCCAGTAGTGTAACTTATGAAATATTTATATGAAGTAAAGATTTATTTTCATTCTGGAAGAAGCCAGTCCTAATGATAGACCAAAGACTGCAAGCTTCTCACATGTTTATATCTCCCCCAATTTTGTATGTGGACCTGACCTTACTGGCCAAATGCATGCCTATTTTATGGCCAGTTGAAATGGTGGACATAAAAGTTTATGTAGGACAATAGGATACCCATGGAAACATAGAAGAAATGTTTAGTCCTTAAGTAAAGCAATTCACTATAAGCATATTGTCAGCTAGTTGATAATGTATAGTATATACCTCTGTGGGGAAGGAGTTAATCTTGAGGGCTAGAAAGGGCTTAAGAATAGACATGATGGAAGGTTCTCTGAAATAAAGTTCATAATGTCAAATGTCCTTGCAATCATATAAACTTATTAAAGAGGTTTAAGGGATTTTTTTAACATAGGATCATAGGAGGTTACTAGCCTATCGATCTAGAGGTCATTTCAAGGCTAGCCATTTCATCCCAATGTAAAACCATAAATATTCTAGTCAATACCCAGGATTATATTATATTATAATGACTGCCCATGTCCAGGAAGATTGTGGTCACTATCCCCAGTATGAATTTATGGTGCCCCATCCACTCATCCAGGTTCCTTTTGAACAGTGTCATAGAGGTGTTCTGCTTCACATGAATTGACAGCCTATTCCAAAGATGCAGCAGTCACTGGGAGAGAAATCTGTCCCTCCAGCACCTCCTATTCAAGTTGCAGGCCATATGTAGGTCCCTGGAATGGGTAGGTGTAGTCCCGTTTGATTCACAGAGGTGCAGCAAACTGATTAGGTCTGGGTCAGAGATGCTCTGTAAGCCAGGCATAAGTTTCCCCTAAGAAGTCTATATGATACTGAGTATAGTGATAGGGACTTTAGTTGGTCTGTGTAAGGCACGCGCTGGAATCTCTTGATCTTCTAAGTTAGAAACCTCTGAGGTCTCTTCAGTTGTTGCAGGTGCTTTGTACTGTACATGCCAAAAGGGGCATTATACTTAATTATAGAGAGGTTATAACCTCCTTAGATCTAGAGGTGATGCTTTTGCATGCCTCAGTGTAGAGAGAAGTTACAAGACTTGCTATCCATTGGAGTCACACTGGATAACAAAAAGAATCAAAATGTTTTCTGAGAGTGTAGGCAGAGGAAAAACAGATCTATGATGTTGGCATCACATTATAGATGAGGGGCGGGTCTAGTCATGGGAGAGGGAGAGAAAAGGTTTGGGGCAGCAAGAACAAGATGGCCAGATTGTTTTCAATACTGAGTCAAGAAATGAAAAAAAAAAGTGTACTGGTTTAAGGAGAGGGAAGAAACTGCTTTAGTCCAATATATAATAAAGCTAAGAGATGGAACAATTCAAATTAAGTATGAAATAAGTGGAGTATATAAAATCTTTCATGAGAGAAAAATGCGGTGATAGAAAAAAAAAAGGCATCACTAGGAAAAAGATACTAGCAATTTTACTTACTAGGCACCTTTGGGATGAAGCTTGTAGAATGGCGATATATGCAGTAATATCTAGGAAATGTAGAACTTTTTGCTTCTCGATGCCTCGTGCTATTTTTATACAGTGGTTAGGTTAAGGAAGATGTTTTTTATAGTAAGTGAGGTTTGTTGGAACTGGGCAGAGAGTCAGTAGAGAACTTAGTCTCATATACATTTAGGATTATTCAACACTGGTGTTTTTTTAATGGCACTTCAATAAATGAAATGTTTTTAATTTTAGGTATCCAGCATTCTACTGCTTTTCTAGATATAACCAGCAGTTGCTAGCACTGATAATGTGGGTTGGGCAAACTTTGATATCAAGGTGGGAAAAGTCTAAAGAGATGCCACAAATGGAAAATTTTAGGTGGCAATAAGATAAAGAATGCTGAGGAAAGCTTTTGTATTGGAGGGGAAAGGGTTTTGTTAATAAATGAACTCTATAGTTGCATTATCTTGAGTAGGGTGAAGCTTGAAAATAGGAGCATATAACATTATTTCATTCCACCCCCACAATTATCCTCCCCCTACCATAGTGGAGCCTTATAAAGCTAGAGAAGAAAAATACTACACTGTACTAAATGAATTGACCTACGATAATCAAACTATGTCAAGAAGGGAAATTGCTTCAGTCATCATGCTGAGACTTTAGGATTTTATTTTATTTATTTATTTATGTATTTAAGTTTGATGACCGGGGAAGTCCACTGGGCCAAAAGAGCCCATTTTCAGTGGAGGCCCGGGGAGAAAAGCTCCAACATATTAAAGTTATGTTTTAAAATTACAAATTGCATGGTACAATAAAAAACAAAGAGTTGTACATTTTTAAAGTTACATATTGCAAGTTACAAATGAAAAAACAAAGATTTGTGCAGAACAATTTAAAGACATTTCAGAGTGTGTAATACAGTGTAATGAGCTCTAGCGAGTTAAACATTTAAATATAAGGTAACAAGCTCATAGTGGTAGGTAAAACTGATCATATGCAGAGAGTCATTTGGGACAAGAGAGCTCTTTGTGAGTTGACATAAAGCTACTAGTCCTTTTAGTTTAGGTGGATCATAATGCATGGAGAGTACAGAAGAAAAGTTATGGAGGTAAAGTACATTAGAATAGCATGAAAGATAATCAGTCCCTGGCAGCAGTGAGGCTCTTATGGAGCTGGGTAGAAAGAGAGTGGGTGGAGAGGGGATTATGTTGGAGAGCGGCATGGGCATTCCCATTTGGATGATAGGGGAGATTGAAGTTGGGCTTTGAAATTGTTATGGTTAGGAAGGATGTGAAGGAGGGGGTTCCATTGTTTGGCTATGGAGTAGGAGAGAAGTAGCTAGTCTGGAGGACAAGATGGTTTATGGACTTGAAGGAGATTTTGGTTTGTGGATCTGAGTTGGTGGTTGGGTTTGTAGGAGTATAAGGATGTAGCAAGAGAAGGCCAGTTAGCTGGTTTATAGATAAGTTGGTGGGCAATGGTTTGTTGTAGGTAACTGAGGTAGTTGGGGAGTTCAAAACAATTGAGTGTGAGGAGGGAGTGGTAGTGGTGGGAAGAGTTTTTTTGAACTGGTTTCAAATTTGCAGATTTTGTGGTAGCAGGATTCAAGTTTGGTTCATAAGCCAATATGTAGATTTGTGAACAGAGAGGCACCATGCATCAGGGAGGGGAGCAAGAAAATAGATGCTAGGGTTTGACAGGTAGAGGGGCTGAGGTAGCGTTTGTGTCTGTAGAGAAGACCTATCTTTTGTTTTTTGTTTTTGTTTTTTTGATAGCGGAGTGAATGCGGGTGTCAAATGTTAGGCCTTCATCAATGATGATGCTGAAAAGTTTAGTGGTGGGGACAATTTCAATGGATGTTGTCTGGCTTTGTGTGGTGAATGAGGTTTTATCAGTAATGGAGATTTTGCTGGGGAGAAGATCATTTGTTTAGTTTTATTTGCATTCAGGGCTAGGTGGTTGGACTGCATCCAGTTTTCTGTTTTAGAGAAGGCTAATTGGGTTTTTGCTAGGAGCTTGGAGGGTGAGAAAGCTGAGCAGATGATGGGTGAGTCATCTGCATATTGGATGACAGATGAGTTTGGGATAGAGTGGTGAAAGTTGTTAATAAACAGGTTAAAGAGTAGAGGGCCAAGAACTGAACCTTGAAGGACACCTGTGGGTGTAGGAAGGAAGGAGGAGGTTGAAATTTTCCATTGGACGGCTTGTTGGCAGTTGGACAGGTAGCTGGAAAACCAGGCTATGGTGGGGGAAGAGAGGTGGAGAGCTGTGATATGAGAAGGGTGTGGGAGATGGTATTAAAGGTTTCTGACAAATCTAGGAATAGTGTAGATACAAATTTGCTTTAGTCGCATTCCGAGTTGATAGTTTCCAGAAAGGAAAGAAGGACAGTCATGGTGGAGTGGCTGGGGCAGAAACCATGTTGGGTAGGGGAGAGGAGATTGTTTTAGGTTAAGTGCATCATTAGTTGTGCTTGGATGGTTTTCTGTAGAATTTTGACAGAGGAGAAAGGACGGCAATAGGCCTGAAGTTGGTGGTGTCGGTATTATTTTTGCCTTTGTGGAGGGGGGATGATGTAGGCATGGCGCCAGATGGAGGGGACGTATGATTCTTGTATGGATCTGTTTATAAGTATTGAGATGGGGAAGGTGATGCTGTCTGCAGATAGTTTGAGGAAGGTTGGAGGAAGATTGTCAGGTGCATTGCGGCAGGGTTTGAGTTTGAGGAGAAGTCTTTTATAGTGCTTGTGGGAATGGGATTAAGGTAGAAAGGTGAGGAGGGGACAATCTGGTTGGAGATGGTGTTGTGGAGGGAAGGTTTGGGGTTAGAGGAAGGGGGGTGGGAAGGAGCTGGATAGTTTGGCTATGCAGTCTACGAAGAAAGAGTTGAACTGGGAGGCAGTATCAAGGTCGGAGAGGGTGGGATTGGGACAGGGGTTTTCTTTATTACCAGGGTGTAGTATTGATGAGATGAAGTCCAAGTATTTTTGGGGTTTGTTGAGTGCAAGGACTGAAGTTTGGAGTCGTGAGCTTTGCGATCTTTAATAATTAGTTTTTTGTGGAGTTTCGAAGTTGCTCAAATTCTAGGAGGGAGTTTGGGTTTTTATGCTTTAGATACCGTTTCCATTTTTTGTCCCTTTCTTGCATGGCAAGTTTAGTTTCTTTTGATAACCATGGGCAGGGATTGGTTTTGATGCATTTGGTTCTTAGGAGGGGGCTTGCTGGTTAAAAAGAGTCAAGAAAAAAATGGTTAAAGTAGGAGACGGCGTCATCTAGAGGGAGAGATTTTAGAGTCAGTGGACTTAAGGCATTCTGAGAATGTTTGGAGATTGAAAGATGAGAGGTTGCGGGTTTGAATGTAATGGTGCTGTTTTTGTAGTGGAGGTGGGAGTCTGTCAGAGAAGGCAGGTAAGTGGTCACTGAGAGGATCTGGTATTATTCAGAAAGATTTTAAGAACCTTGTGTTTTCAGGAAAAAAGGAAATTGGTTGATTAGATGCATTATAAGTACTGCAGTTACCTTTATATCCTGGGTGTTGGCTGAAAAGGCTACAGCAGCTGGATAGGATATGAGATCCTACCTACTCAGGGTAACTTTCAAGGAACAGTACGAAACCCTGCAGATCTGCTGCTTTAATCCCATCCACATATATTAGTGCTGTTCACTGATTTGTGCCAGTACCTTACCCACAAACCTTATTAAGGCTGTCAAGGTTTTTCTAAAATACTCAGCAGTGAATGTACAAAATTAAGTGGCGATGGTGTTAGGCAACAGTGCAAGTTAATAAACGGAATGCAAGTCAGGGCAGAGAAGTAACATATACTTGTACTATTTATGCACCCTTAATGGGGCAATATTTTTGAAGAGCAGCCACAGATGAAGCTACTCAGTGAAAGCGCTTACTGTTCGTAATTAAACCTGTTTCTTATATTTTATGACTGTGGTCATCTTATTGTTGCCGTATCTGTTGACTGCATTCGTTATTCAGTTTTTGGGACTTATTTTATTGGCAGTCTTACAGTTTTCCTCTTTGGCACTGTATATTTAGTGTTCATTATAATGCTAGAATATAATGAATTTGTTTTGCTGAAGATTTCTAAATGAAATATTTTTGCAGACTGGTGACTGTATTACTTTCATTTTGTACTCTCACTGTTAACACCATTGGCTCACAGAAGTGTACTGCTGTCTTTGTTAATGTTTTCAGTGGCTGTTATGTGTATGCGTAAAGTGTTTTTGTTTGGAATGTAAGGGAGTAAGGATCTGTTTGAAAATTAGTTATGAATATGAAATTAGGAATGAAAACTAATCCTAAAAGAAGCTGTGTCTCACACATTGTTAAACACACACATGCACGCGCGTGCGAGCGTGTGCACACACACACACACACACACACACACACACACACACACACACACACACACACACACACACACACACACACACACTTGTTCTTGGGCAAAGGAGTAAAACTTGGTTTAATTGTTCATCTCTACTGTATGCAATCTGAACTGTTTTTTTTTTTTTTCCTAATGACAATGTATTACAAAACTATACTACAGGTTTATAGAGCAGTTTATGTGGGAGCAAAGGTTTATTTCTGAAACTCTAGATGAAGGTACTAAAGGTGGCAGAGTTTCTTTGGTTGCCAAACAAAATATCACCTCTAGGTTCATTAGGCAGGATAACAATGTGGAACTCCTCCACATTGTTTACCATTAACAATACCCCTTATTACATCACAGCTAACTATAAGACTGTGTCTTTGTTCCCCTTGGCCCATACCTCAAACCTGACTAGTATGGAGTCCCTGTGCATTAGGCAAACAACATTTTCTTAGGAGACTTCAACTACCTTTATCTGGGAGCCTTATAACTCCCCTAACATACATATCAAGAGATTTCTGGACTTCATAAAACAAACACTTTGGATCAGTTAGTCTTAACTAGGGAGATAAAATGCTGGACTTGGTTCTCACCAATATGGGAATGCACTGTTCCTGATCAGTTGTAATTTCCTCTCTAGTCAAATCAGAATATATAAATCAGTTCACCATAGGACTGAAACCAGAATGACCCTCAAATACCTCAGTGTTCAGAGATTATCTGTAGGCTAATCTACAAAAAGTGAATAATGACCTGACAAAATTCAACATCCCCCTCCAATACGATGACCCCACTGCACGTGTGGAATACTTTAATGCTAGATTCTAAGCACCTGTGAATAGCTGCATAAATGCATCCATCCCACACTGAAGCAGATATAATGCCAACTTTAGAAATAAACCCTGTGGTGGAACCCAAACATGAACAGGCTCTACAATAAAAGAAAAAAGGTCGCTGCACAAGAAAATAAATATAACTCTCTAGATGCCAAACATATTCTTGCTAAATATAACATGAAACTCAGATCCCTGTTCAAATTAGTCCAAGCTACATATGAGGCAAAATATCCACTCAGGCAAATGTCAACCACAACACCTTCTTTAACTATGTTAGAAACTTGAAAAACAGTGGTCATCACTGTGCAGAGCTATTAGCAAATGACATCACATACTCAGATGCTGAGGACATATCCAGTCTACTAGTGGATAAATTTGACTCTAACGTCACCCCCTTTCCTCCAATATTCCGAGATCACATAGCCACACCTATACCCCCAAAAATCTCCCAAGAACAAGTCCTCAATGCACTATACAAGGCCAAGAACACTGCTTCTGTCATGCTGGATAACATAAAGGGCTGCCTACTGACCAGCTTGAAACAGGACCTGTCAATCTCTGTACAGAAGCTATTCAATATCAGTATCCAAACAGGCTTTGTGCTGGATGAACAAAGGACAGCAATAGTCATCTACCTGCACAAAAGAGGACATCATTTGACCTGGGTAATTACATACCCTTACGTCTGACCAGTCTCATCTGTAAGGATAAGGAGAGGATCATTATGGAATTAATAAATAAGGACATAGGTAACCTACATACTCTTGACTCAAGCCAGTTTGGTTTTGTTAAGGGTAGATCCTGTCTACCTAACCTGGTTAACTTCATTCAGAAGGTTACTGACACAATGGATGTGAAAAAAATCAGCACACACTGCATATTTAGTCCTCATCTAGATGTCTGACACATCCTAGATCCAGACATCATTGATAAACTGTCCCAGCTAAATGTCAATCCCTATGTAACTTGCTGGATAGCAAATTGGATCACAAATAGAATCCTGGAAGTTAGGGTAGGTAATTCTACCTCCTCTGAAAGACATGTCACTAGCAGTTTACCCCAGGGTTCGGTTCTTGGGCCATTGCACTTTGGTATTTATTTCTCAGAGGTCATAGCTAATGTAAAGAGTTTGTAAATGTACTATCATCATAAACTCTCCAAAGGCACCAAGATCTTGCAAGTGGGCCTTTCTTAAACCAATAGCTGTTGCTGTTGTCATAACCGTGGACTAAAACTAATTTCCAAAAAATGTGCAATTGTCTACTTTGGCATACCCTGCAGCTGTTACATCAACAATATACTTCTGAAAATTGATTCAGTAGTTAAGGACCTGGGAGCCTCTGTGGACAACAAAATGTCCTATGATTACCATCTATCCATTATTATAAGAAAGTTCTTTTTCATTGCATAACTTATTAGTAGGACCAGGGATGTGATGATTCCACCATATTTGGCATTTATTTGGCCAATCACTGAGCGTGATGACCCTTTTTGTATCTACCTGCCCAAACATTTTAACACAGCTTGAATGACCACAACAGTTTCACACAAAGAAAATCAAGGACCTGAATCATTCAAAAAGTACTCTGAATGTCTTAAGGACTTGTCCTTTTTCTCAGTATCATACAAGCTACTGAGGGTCGATCTCAGCTTCAACAGAACCTATCTTCTCTCATCTTCTGCACATCCACAAGTCCACTGGAGGAATTAATACCTGCTTAAGAGAATTTAATCTCTTCTGGAACATAAATAGAAGAAGTTGGTGGATCTGATATGTATCACAGAGAATACCACTTATTTGGAATCATCCTCTTCTCCACATAAAGCAAAGTACTTCCCTTACACTACTAAAATGCAGTCAGAAGGAATGGATGGGAAACTGCAAATTCATCCCTGGTTTAGTACCCTTGTCCATTATGTTTACAGGCAACATGTAAATGTTCTGACTGGTTTTGGGTTATTCATACTAAAATTACAAGGACTGAAAACTTCAAGGGGATGCAAGGTTACGCTTCTAAAGATTCTCAAAGTATCAACAACCTTCTAAGTACCTATGAAACTATTTAGAAAGTGATAGACAGGTTGTGTAATTATGACATTGAAGGGATTAGATCATGGAGACAGATGGTGATATGTACATGGAAGTCATGTATGAAGCATGGAATTGTATTGTATTAAAATGCTGTCTGTGCTTGTGTGTGCAGGCACATTTGAGTGTGTGAATGTTTGTGTGCATGTGTGCGCATGTGAGTGTGACAAAGATGGAAAGCACATAGCAGAAGCAGTAATGTTAAGAAGAGGTGGCAGTAGTGTATAGAAGAAAGCTTTTTAACATCATTGAAACATAGACTGGTATGTTCTTTGATCTGAGCCAAACATCCTGGTGAGTAAAGTTAAATGCACTGTTGAAACTGTGTTTGTGTGTGTGTGTGTGTGTGTGTGTGTGTGTGTGTGTGTGTGTGTGTGTGTGTGTGTGTGTGTGTGTGTGTGTGTGTGTGTGTGTGTGTGTGTGTGTGTGTGTGTGTGTGTGTTTGTGTGTGAGCGCGCAAAATATCCTACGCAGTTGAGAGGTATGCACAGTATTCTTAACATTATATCTTGGCTTGGATATCTTAAGATGGGTACCTGCCAAATCTTTGAATGCTCAAAATTTCAAACGTTACATGGTCGAGACTAAACGTTCAAAATTGTGAGTGCTCGAAGATAGACTTTCAACAGCACCGTATGGTGCAGATAGGGAGAATTTCCCTTTTCTGCACTGAAGTGTGGTCTCAGAGTTGGTATATTTAAGTAGGGGGGGATGTGGTGGGCACAGCCCCCCATGTGGGGGTGCAGGGGGGCTTGTCCCCCTGCCTACACCGTTAAAGTATTTTTTTCTGTGTTTTCTTTTTTTTTTTATGTTCGAACATCCAAATGTTGAACATTTGGTCTCGACCATGTAATGTTGGACAGTTTGGATGTTCGAACATTTAACATAGACCCCTTAAGATAATACAGAGTATTGTCACCCAACATAGTAAAAGAGCATGGGTTAGCTAGCCATGACCTGTTACTATGGATGCAACAGGAAGAGAACTGAGACAACATGCTAAAGAGTAGTAGGCAGTCTCACTTCTGGGTTCAGAAAGGAGTCATGATCCAAAGTTTAGTGTAATTATTTCAGTAATAAATTAATTGCCCTAATGTGATATTCAACTCTGAACTGTTTTTCTGACTCTATTTCTGGGAATGGGAACTTTTTTTAATTGTAAAACCAAAAAATTTGCATTTCAAAGTTATAAAAAAGAAACAAAGGAAAACTAATTGTCTCAGCACTAGATGTTCTGGCCCTGGCATCAGGAGCAGAATGAGCTCAGCATTCATTGTTAAGAAGTTAATGCCTCAGACCATCTAATGTTCCGTTTGTTTGCTCAGTCCTGTCATTTCTTAATATATGCTCATATTTAAAGTCTGACTTCTCTGATAGAATCTAAATTGCTTAGCAGTTATTACTGGTTTTACACTGAAAGGGTTTTGCAAAATGACTGCAATATCCTTACATTCCTTTGAAACAGATTGAACTGGTCTTAATGAAGTGTACAATAGTCTATACATGTTAGAGCATGGCTTCTCTACAGATTGCCAAGTTCCTGATTCCTGAGTCTCAGGATGACAATAATAAAAACCCCAATGACTGTATGCCCCTAGAAATGACTGCTGGCATGGTTTCTCTGTGTGAGACACCATTGATTCTTTTATTTTATGAAATCTCTCCATGACTCTTGTTTGTGCAACCACATGTTATATATATTCGGATTCGTCAGTGGCAGATCTTGCCTATTGAACCTAGTTGACTTCTTTGCATTATTGAAAAGCTAACACAACTTGGTGTTAATCCCTATCTACTCAGATGGGTGGCCAACTGGCTCACAGGACCCATAAGGTCAAAATAGGTACTGCCACCTCCGACAGCAGACCTGTCACTAATGGTGTTCCCCAGGGATCTGTCCAGGGACCCCTACTGTTTGGCATATACTTCTAAGACGTTCAGGCAAAGAGTCTGTGGCTGACCAAGTCTGCGTATGACTGTAAGTTGGTGCTGTCATTGACTCCCCGATTGATGTTAACATACTGCAAGAGGGTCTCACAGTTACAAGTAACTGACGCCAAAATAATGACCTTAAGTGAAATGCAAAAAAATGTATTATCATACCATTCAGCAAAAACACAGCCCATACTGATTACCTCATCAACGGCAACCCCATAAGCACACAACCTGTGGTGAGAGACCTGGGTACTCAAGTTGACAACAATCTCACATTCGACCATCATGTGGCAGTGGTGGTCAGAAAAGCCTTTTACTTGGTTCATATCATAAGTGAAGGGATTGCATCCAGAAAAAGGGAGGTTATTATCTCTCTGTACTCCGCCTCATTTGGTACGTACCTCTCCAAGCACCTGAACCAATTAGAAAGGCCACAGAAATGCCTCACAAAGAGAATCCATGGCTTCCAAAGCCTATCCTATGTGGACAGGCTTAAATCACTATCACTTTACTCAGTATCATAAAGATTGCCCTACCCTGCCCTACTAGAGATGCTCCTTATCCATAAGTCCAACTCCTTATGCATTACCTGCTTAATAGGCCTAAATCTAATATGTGACATCAACAAAACCTGCTAGAGAGACAGGTTTGTCTCCCAGAGGCTGCCCATTCTCTGGAATAGACTTCATATACATGTCAAACAGAATACCTAACTGACCCTCTTCAAACACACCCTTGATGAGTAGATGAGAAACCATAAATTTGTCCCAAGGGTTCCACCTTTATCCTTCAATGACAGCGGTGACAGGTGCTGACTGAGGTTTCTTTTTTGGGGATAAACTCTTGGCTAGGCTTGTAAGGGCCCCAGGGCCATTAGCCTAGTAACCTTCTATGATCCTATGATCCTATAAATTCCGGTGGTGGGTGGGCTTGAACACAATTGGGAGTGCAGTAGTGGAGACTGCCATCCTACATAAAAACTCTTACTGTTTGACTTTTCACTGTTGTGTGTTTCAGCCAGTATACTCTAATATGATTGAACCGTATTTGACTGAAATCACAATGCTGAAATTATTTTACTGAAAGCTATTGACTGAAAACCCATTTGACTAAAACTCATTTCACACTGGATTAGAAATTAGAGAATCGTGTAGTATATGATGGTGCAATTTATGAAGACTTGACTTGCTAGGGAAGTGAGGCTAGAAGACTATGTGTGGATTGGCAGAGCCCCCTGTCATGTCATCACCCCAAATTTATAGATGTTTACGTTTGTGCATCAACACTGATTCACTGCGCATGTTTTTTTTTTTCTTTTCCCCATGGCTGTGTGACCATGGAATTAGTACACTTTATTAAGGAGAGTGTGGGTTGCTGGGGCACTCCCACAGCAAAAAAAACAACAACATTTTATGGTATATTGCAGTAGGTGAAATTCTTTCTCTTATTTGTGATTCAATCAACTGAGTTCAGTCAAAGAGTTTTCGATCATGTGTTTTTTCAGTCAAATGATTTTCAGTGGAATGTATTCAATACAATACTGTAACTTTCAGGGAAATACTGTTTGATCAGTTTATAGTAAATCATTTCCGACATTTGTTTTCAGCAGTATGGTTCATCAGCAGTTAGTTTTTTGAGGTCTCATAGTGGAACCTTTGAAAAGTATGACACTAAGCAGAAATGAGATCTCCCCTTCACCTTCAGTTCATCTTTAAATTTGTTTATTTACAATAAGGTTCTGTAGTGTTCAGGTTCCCCACAGAACCCATATATACATATGTATGTATGAGTATGTGTGTGCGTGTGTGTGTGTGTGTGTGTGTGTGTGTGTGTGTGTGTGTGTGTGTGTGTGTGTGTGTGTGTGTGTGTGTGTGTGTGTGTGTTCTTAGTATATGGTCTGCATTCTAAGAATTCTGTACTACCTGAATGCTTGAAAAAGCTCTGTGTTAATATGGGCAAAAGTGGTCAAGAATTTTGATTTCTTAAGAGAAATTAAGTCGCTGGAGTTTGTGTTCTGATTTCTCCTCCCTTTGCCTTTATTATTCATTTGATACAATTCTTATCACATGGCTAAGGAGATCTGAGGTTTGTCTGTGTTTACACTCACATTTCCCTCCTGCCTGCCATTTAGTGTCTGTCTTCACTTTCAGAAGCTTGTACTACAGCGATTGCTTCCTACTTTGCAAAAGTCAATTTATAATTGCTTTTATGACAGCAGATTTGCTTGTTATTGTCATATGCCTAAAGCCAGTTGATGTACTCTTTTTAGTACCATAAATAACTGCAATTCTTCTGTGCCAAAGTCATTTAATATAAAATTTTCTTTCTGCTCCAAATCACAATGCATAAATTGCTTCTTTTTAAAATCAATAGCTAGTTCCTTTATCATGCTAAATTGCTTGCATTGCATTTGGGAAAAGTGCCAAAAGTCAATTTGTATAAATGCATTATGTATGCCATTAACAGTTAGCTCTTTCTGCTTTGCAGGGTACTTACGCTTCCTGGAGAAAGTTGCTTGTATGCAAAACAAAAAAAAATCAGGAAATATTATACAGAGTAGCTGTACATACCATGTTTCGTCCACAGCCATGACATCGGTAGGATTCATAATCATGGATCACGTGACTGAAAGAAAACCACAACAATGAATGACTAAGTGGTACGCATTTTACATAAGCAACGATGTCGGCTCAGTATTTCTATGAATCATGTACTGAAATGGTACTAAAGGCATAAAACTGAAGTATGACCTTCCTGACAAAATAATAACTAATGCAACAGAGAAACTAAATAAGAAGTTTCTCCCTGATATTCTGTATCATATGTGTGGTTGCTCTTTCAGATATTATACCACCCCTGCATCTTCATTCCCAGCAGATGATGATGATGACGATGATGATAAAGGAATGGATTTCGGCAGTCAAGTTATTCATGTGATTCATAGCTGGATTATGCTACTGGAATGTCTGGGCAATACCTTTATGGATCGCATGCTGCTGCAAAGAGTATAAGCTTCTGTGCTATGTGCATATGAGTCACAGATGCTATAAAAGTGTCAGTGCATTTTACAAATGTAGATGAAATGGTGCATGCTTAACTGGACTTACAGAAGATACATTAGTTCAGATGACAAAAGAGCGAGTACTCAGACAAATCACTATCTGAACTATAGAGGCCACATGCAACATAGTAAGTTTTTAGAAAGGTACACAGTGATTAGAAACAGCCACATTAAACAATGAAAGAATGCATTTTCTGCTCTGTATTCACCAACAAAGTACAGGATGAAGGAAGATTTGCAGTCAGTAAGGAATATCAAAGGAGCCAAATACCAAATGACAATTGAAGGCGATCTTAACATAAAAAATCTTAAATGATCCCAAGTTTAGCACTATAGCAAAAGAGGACATGCGATGGTACACTTAAAGTCGAGGTATGCCTGGTTTGATGCACACCATTTGCTTTCCTGGTTAGTGGTCTTTTCCAAAAGTGATTGAAAAACATTTCTGGCTCCCTAGCCATGATTGCAGATGATGATTAATGTATCTGTTTATAAAGCTGGGTTCTACTGGTATATGCCCTTCCATTGTGTGGTGGTATCACAGGTACTGGAGAATAGAATGTGAGGTTAAACTGGAGCACCCTATTACACAATAATGTACTGTAATAAACAGACAGTTTTACTTTCATTCTTTTGATACTGAACCCTTGTTTTTTTTAATTTCTCCAAATCTTTTGGGTTTCTAATACCATAATGGGAATGGACCCCATTCCTAAGTCAAAGTATGATTAAAGTTAATGAAATTAGTATTGTTTCACTTTGTGATGTCAAACAAAAGTGCTCTTCGCAGCACCCGCAATGTGGCCAGTGCTGAATCTCTGTAATTCATACAGAGTTACCTGTATTGGTAGCTTATTTAAATATGATGGTAGACTCTTTTTATAAGACCTATTGCTCCTACTACAATTGGAACTATCTGGGTATCCTTCTTCCACATTGCTCTTGTTTCTGCTGGCAGATCCTGATTATTTTATAACCTTGTGTCTCTCTGTATGCAGGACACTGTAGTCACTGGATGTGGCAATTTCAATGATCAATGCCGCTCTTGTCTTCTTTTCTTGGACTACTATATCCGGTTTTCTAGCATTTATCTTTTGAACTGTTAGTAATGGATGATCCCATGTAATGAAGACTTGATCATTTTTTATGATGCTTTGTAGCTCATGTTTCCAGTACTTCTCAGCCACTTCAAAGCCATAATGTTTCCACAATCCCCAGTGCAACATTCTCACCACACTATTGTGCCTTTCAGTGTAGAGGCCCTCTGCCATTAGTATGTCACAACCAGTGATGAGGTGTGTGACTATTTCCAGTTTGGTTTACAAAACCTACATTTATCTGTTTCTCCCATATGTTCAATGGACTTTGTAAGCTAGCATTTACATAGACCACTGTCTTGGGCTGCCAATATTAACCTTTCATCTCTTGGTTTAAATTCACCTCTCCTTAACCATTCCTGCCTTTGTTCCTGATCAACATGAGATTCTTCCTGAAGTTTTCTATATTTGCCACTATATTTATGAGTTTTCCACATTTCTTGTCTTTTCATTTGGTCCTTCACCTTATATTCTTTCTTTTGTTTTTTGGCACATTCAGTTGCTGTCTGATTTTTATCTACTTCTGGTTTGATTTCCATTCCTGCTTGACGGTGATATGCTTCGGCTAGTTTAAGCATAGAAGTCATCTTTGATTTGTTCTCCTCGTGTTTCAAAACTTTCACTATGTTTGGGTCTCTTGAAGTCAGCAGATATGTGTGAAGTCCCATGATTGCAGATCTGTACATGCAATCAATTTCAAGGAGGCCCATCCCTCCTTTGGAATGTGGAATATATCATTTTGGTATGCACTGATTTTTATAAATCATCTGGTGAGCATAAAGCATCCTTCTTGTTTTAATGTCTAATCTATCCAGCACATTTTGGAGCCAATCAATCACTCCAACACTGTAAGTTAGGACAGGCAGAGCAAATTGGTTTATAGCTTGGATTTTGTTCCTGGACATCAACACTGTTTTCAGGATTAATTTAAATCTTCTAAAGTACTCCTTATTAAGTTTTATATGCATTTGTCCATGTTTTATTGTCGATCCTTCATCAATTCCCATGTATTTATACATTCCCTCTTGCTCAAGTTCTTTTATATCACATTCTTGTCCCAAATTGATGTTTTCCTGCTTTAAAAGTTGAATTTGCACATTTATCAAGACCAAATGACATTCTAATATAATCTGAAAAAGTTTTAACAACCTGCAGCTGTGCTTTCAGTTCCTCGTCTGATGAGCTATACAGTTTTAAATCATCGACAAAGAGAAGATGAGAAGTCTTTAGACTTTGTTGTTTTCTGGAAGCCAAATTATAGCCATGGCCTAAGCTGTTCAGTAGACAGCTTAATAGGTTAAGAGCAAGGCAGAATAGTAACCATGACAGAGAGTCACCCTGGAATATCCCCCTTTTAATTTTTATCCCTGGGATAATAATTTGACCTTTATCATGATTTAGTTGCAAAGTAGTCTGCCATTGTTTCATGGTCACTGTAACATAGTCTATTAGTGTAGGATGTATCTTATACATTTTTAAACACTCTTTTATCTATGAATGTGGGATACTATGAAATGCTTTTTTGTAGTCAGTCATTGCCATACTTAGATTCTTCCCCTTTTTACAGTTCTCCACTATGACTTTATTTAACATCAGATGATCCTTTGTTCCATACAACTTTCTTTTATTGCCCTTTTGTTCTACTGCCATAATTGAATTTTCTTCTAGATGATTATAAACTCTATCGGCATCAATTCCCATGTATAGTTTATATGTCGTTGGTAGGCAAGTTATTGGTCTATAACTTTTGGGGTAGCTTGCAAGTTCATTCTTAAGTAGGAGCATTTTTTTACCTGTTGTTAGCCAGGTTGGTGTCTGTTCGGGATGCGCATATAAATAGTTTTTACTCATGGCTACATCTTTGTGCAAAGATGTCAATACTTTAAACCAAATGTTAGGTACTGCATCTGGGCCTGGTGTTTTCCAATTAGAGGCTTTTCTTAACTTTATTTCAATCTCTCTGGCTTTTACTTCATCCCATTTCATCTCTTATACCTTTAAACTTCTTATTCTTTATTTTACTTCCTTTATCCATTTAGCATCTTTATTATGTTCCACATGATCTTCATAGATACTTCTCCAAAATGCATCTATTTCTTCTTTTTTTGGCGGTCTTTCAATTAATTTTACCTTGTTTCCCAATTCTCTATAAAACTTTTTTGGGTCATCACTGAATTGCTTATTTTGTACTTTTCCTTTATATTTATCTGCATATCTTCTAACGCCTGTGTTGAAAATTTTAGCTTATATACAACAGTTCATGATAGCTCCTGGTCTGTTCTAATACTGCCCACTGCTTTTATCACATCTATTTTTCTTAGTATTTTTGTTGATATATTTCCTCTTCTATATTCTTCTAACAGTGACACTTCTTGTCTTAACTTTTTTATAGTTTACTCTATTTGATACTTCCATGATGGTATTCGATTTCTCCCCTTCCTTTGCCTCACTACCCAGAGCTCTTGTGGCAAAACTTTATCAGTTATTAATTTAGCTGCACGATAACATATCTTGTTTACTTCTGTTATATTGCATGGATCTTTATGGACAGCCCTAATTACTGTGTTCATTTGTTTTATCAGACTTCTGACTTTTGGGGTTTTATTGACCTTCTGCAATCTATTTCTTTCATTGATTTTAATATATCTATCTTTGTCCATTAAATCAAGCAACTCTTCCCTTAGTTCATTTTCTTCCAAACTAAGGGTACATCCTTTGTTTTCCACTTCCTGTGGGCATTTTATAAAAATTTCTATAGCATTTTTCTGTGGCACCTTATCTTCAGTTTCATCCAGTGCCATCCATTGCTTTGACATATGGGAACTCACTGACCTATCACTCCTCAATGTTGACTGCATCAGAGTTTCTGCAGCCTCCTGTCCCTTCCCTTGCTATCTAGCTTTAATTGAATATTTATAATGGTTTCCTGTGGAAGGCTCCAAAATATCTTAATATGGCACCTGACCAATTACTTCCTTTTCCACTGGTTTCCCCTTAAATTGGATACCCATTACTCTATCCTGTTGTGGTGCTTTCTGCATTAGATTTTCTACACCGAATCCTACACTTTACAGGTGCTCCATAACCTCAGTTTCTATTTCTTTAACTTCTCCATTATTAATCTTCTTTTCTCCTTTTCCTCTTTGTCTTCTTGTTTTTTGCATTGTAAGATTTTCCATATCCAGATTCCTTTGCCTATATTTCTCTTCAAATATCTTTGGTGCTGCTCTTTTTGTATTGATTACTTTTTCTTTCTCCTTGACATAAATATTACACCATATTAAATCTCTTTTTCATTCCCATGTCCATATTCCTTCTTCAGATGTCTCCTGATCTTCCTGCTTCTCCTTACTTTGGGGACTCACTCCATCATGCTGTGATACAGTCTGTGTTACAGTTTCTATATTAAATCCTTCACTCCGCAGACACTCCATAACTTCAACTTCTATTTCCTTAATTTCTGCTTTACTAATCTTCTTTTCCACATTCCGTCTTTATGATATTAATTTTCTTATTGCGAAATTTTCCAGATCTGGATGCTTTTGCCTATATCTCTCTTCGAATAACTTTGTAACTGCTTTCTCTATATTAGTTAACTTGGATTTCTCCTTTGCATAAATTTTGCAACATATTAAATCTAAACCCAAATAATGCTGACCCAGGCGGAGTAAGGACCAAATGAATTCACCACCATTGGTTAATTGATTGAATAATGAGATGGTTAATTGTTTCTTAATTGTTTCTGAATTTTGTATAAAAAGGTATTTCTTGGTTGTTTTAATTTATTCTGAAGAAGTCTCTGAGGGGACAAAAGCGATATTAAAGTTCTTATTTGCTAACGTGGTGGTGAATTAATTTGGTCCTTGCTCCACCTGGGTCAGCATTGTTTAGGTTTATTGTTGTGATTTGCTGCTATATCTGGAGGGAATTTTGTGGTTTTGAACCATATCAAACCTCTCTTTCATTCCCATTTCCATATTTCTTTTTTATACTTTTCAAAAATGTCTAAGTTTTGTTGTTTACATTTTTGCACTTCCTCAGATGCTTCTTTTTCCAAACAGATCAAAGTTTCTTGATCTACATACTGTTTTACAAAAATCTGTTGCATTAATGAACGCAGATTTTTATTTGAAGATTCTGACAATTTTTCCTGTGAAAGTATTTTTCTTTCTTCTAATTTATCTCTTAATCTCTTTGTATATCCTCTGTCTGATAATTCTGGGCTTTTTGCATAGTCGTATCAATACATTATTTCTTTCTTATCCTCAGTAGTCCACTCTATCATCTTTATGGCTCTTCTCTGGCCTATCAGTTTTTGTGATTACCTGGACTGCTACTACTTTCTACAACAGGGGAGCCATCTTGGGCCTGGCCTAACCCCATTGTAGAAATGTTCCCGGATTTTGAGGATTCTACACTGTCATTTTTTCCCATCCTGGCACCAGTGGGCACTTTTTTAACCTGGGACTTGTGCACCCAGCTATCTTTTTTTTGTTTTTGACTTACTTCTGTCCATGATATATGCTATATAAATACAGTCTATATATCAGTGTCGCCTTGGTGAGATTTTGTGAAAAACAGGGTCCATCTCGCGAAGGTATTCACCAAGACTTGAGGATGAATTCAAGTTTCAGCACTACTACTCTCCTTTGCTTGCTGATTTTTCATCTCTCCATTAGGACCCCTATGGGCATACAAATGTTGTTGCAGTCAATTCTGCAGGTGTGGTATTATAAGAGCTACATACCAAACCCTGTGCAATTAATAAAATTATATCAGACACCTCAGAATACAGGTATATTCTTATACATGCTTGGAAGACCACAGGTTTATTGTATGTATAGAAATGAGGCGATGCATAATTCTTCTTAATTCATTCACATGTGAATTGCAGATAATACATTGTAGAATGACCTTGTATTTAAAAACTTTTTACTGTAGACAAAAAGCAATGAACTAGTCACTAAAATGTCCAGTGAACAAAGGATACTGATACTGTTACACAGCATAATATTGCTACTCAACAACATTAGCATGCTCACTCATAAACAAAACTTCAGTATCGAAAGAATGAAAAAACTGTGGCTCCTGCCTTGGCATTCACACAACAGCTTCCTGTAAAAATACGTGTTGGTGTTCATCACTAGCATTTTTCATCTATGACACTACAAACCTGTTAAAAACTAATGTAAGAAGATGTGCCAGGAAAAAGCTGGTGCACCACATATACCTGTACTCAGGATGGGTACAACTGCCAGTGTTACCTGCAACAGATGTGACAGATAACTTAGCTGCAAAGTTGAAGAGTATCTGCTTATCGGTTATTAGTGGAGTTATTAGAAGATGCCCCAGATAATCTTACCCTACCAATTTCTTCATCCTACTGGAAACTCAGCACTATCTATATGTCCCCACCCTTTACATTCTTTACTCTGAACTTGCATTCTATGCCAGTCTCTATCCAATGAAAGCATTCACTTCAGTCAAATCATCCACCCAGCTTTAGTTCTGCTGCTGTTTGTTATCCCACGTCCTCCATCCAACAAAAACAAACCTTCTCTATATAGGATACTTGGCAATACCCCATTCCCTTCTGTGGTAAAGATCATTTTTACACTTTCCAATAATGAAGAAGCCTAATATAGCTCTGGCTGCAACAGTTTTTTTCCAAACATGAACCTCTGTGTTGTGTTGTTATGCGGTTTATAATGAGGTGTTTATAACATATAATAGCATTAATTGTGGAATATGTCAGGATATGCCAATGACAAGGCTTTAGCAAAGCAAGTTTATAAGATACCAGATATACAAATGAGGACTACAAGCACAGACACATGGCATACTGAGGCCATATCCATGTGCTGGATGCACAATGACTGCCCAGTCATCACATGTATGTGAACATCTGCCAGCATGTCACTAAGTACTGCACACAGCGATTCACTTTATGCAAGATAGGCAGAGCTTTTCTTGTAATGTAGCATTTTAGCACACAGTGGTGCCAGACATCAGTGTAACAGATATACAGCTATTGTATAGTTATGTACATGACCCTAAATTATGATATGGTGGACAACACACCACTCCTATGCAATAATGTGTGTTGTAATCAAGCAAGAGGCACCACTTAGTTCTTGAACCATTGGATATGGATGAATAGCAGCAGCATGGTAAGGGCAGAGAATGGAAGGGGTTTCTGTGTGCCAGCCTGTGGTAAACACAAGACACGTGTGTTCATGGGCCATATAATGTTTAACCCTGATAAGTAGTTTATCCAGGTGAATGGACTTATAGACTTGTACTGAGTGAAGAATGGCAGTCATCACTGGTATTTTAGAGAGTGGGCACCAATGTCAGCATAATTGGTCTGACTTATCCAGGCTAAAGTCAGACTGCCTGCAAATGCTCTAGCAGCTGCAGTATTACCTGCCTCCATCAAGTCTGTGAACAGATGTTTCACTAAATTATTGTCACATTATAGGTATCGTCACATCGCTTTCTACAAATATTTGCACATGTTGTCCTTTTGCTGTTGTACTCTTTGTGTTCATATCAGTAACAGCTGCCTCAAGTGAATGCTGTGCTTGTGGACTGTGGACAATATGTCCTGTAAAAGGAATGTGCAACATGGCCAACATATGATGCACATGTTGTATATGCAGTGTCTTGCGGATGACGTGCCATGACTATGTGATGCATTCCATGGTCCATTGCATGCCTATTTTATGTATCACGGTGGCTGTTTTCACTTTTTGTGGCTCCCTGGCCTGGTGTTTTCTTACACCTCTGTGCTGTAGATAGCATGGAACATTCTGCACATATTGATTATCTGCATATATAAGTACAGAGCTGACTGGTAAAAGAAACATATGCACCTGTGTTCCTAACCACACCTCTACATTGTCAACATGCCTGCACTTCTATGGGGCATTGCTTCTACATGAGACTGTATCCCTGTTTTGCCTTGGCTTATATGGTTCTGCTAAGGGTTCTTTTTTGTGGATGTGTTTTGAGACTGCTTCCTTCTATTATGTCTGAAAAGCATAAATACAGAGACCAGACATCCATGTATAATGCATTAAAATAACAAAAGAAATGCTAGTGTGTTTTTTTTCTTTTCTTTTCTATTACTGTATATGTACTTCTATCAGTTTTAATGTCATGCTTGATAGACATGCTTAAAAAAGATTTTCAGCAACAACATCATCAATGGCAAAATGTATGGTGAGAAATGATGGAAGCCAGAAGGTGGAGCCTATTGTAGAGTGGGATATCAGATCACTTACAAAGAATGTGGTTCAGCTGTGGCAATAAACCCATGGCATGAGAAGCATGCTGGTGAGATAATAATAGAGTTTATGGAGGTAGGGTTATCTACCAGAGAGAGATGGTGGGGGATGTGCCCATGCTGGCTGGAATTCTGAGGATACTCTTGTGTCCAGTCTTTGGTGATGTTGGCAATCTCCAAATGAGTTAAGGTAATAGCATACAGCATTCTGGATCACTATGCCATCATGCCATTGGTATGGCCTTTTTTTCGGTTTCCTTATAAATGTAAGGTCTGTATTGCTCTCCAGCCTCATTCGCTGTTGAGCCCAGAAGCCCAGTCAGCATATGCCCTCCTCAAGTCATCTAGCAGGCACCTCATATCAGTGGACTCGACAAGCTTCTTTAAAGGGACATTGAACCACAGTGCCTGATATTGGTGCCTAGGGCAGCCTACCTGTACTGTCTCCACCCTCAGCAGCAAGGGACGTTCTGCTGCTTTTTCCTGTACCTCAGCTATCTTGCAAGGATAGCAACAATCAGACACAGGGATGGAGCTGAAACAGAAGAGTCATAGAGATGCCAGGACCATTTGGCGGGACAGGTTGCTAGGGACACAAAAATATATACCCTGAAAGATATAGCATAAATATGATATTATCATCATTATCCTCTCCCTTGTTACTACTTTCTACATGGGTTCATGGTATTTCATCAACTGCCTCTATCTCTCTCTCAGTTGTTGTAAGTCTTTTCTCATATAATCCATCAATCTCTTTGTTGGATGCCCTCATTTTGCCTTCTTTTTGTCTGTCCCGAATCTTCTTCAACAGATTGTCTCCTGCTTTCCTGCATATGAGCCTGAACTACAATAATTGGTTCTCTTTGACCTTTTCGACAAATCAGAGCTGCTTGGGCTTCTGCTTTTATATCTGCAGTTCTTCGTCTTTCCCACAGTACACATTCTACCACCCAGCCCAGGCACTTTATCTCCATCACCTCCTGCTTCACATTGCTGTTTTTGTGCTGCTCAATTTTCTGCTTCTTTGGCATACTTCTGTCATGCACTACCCCAGGCACTCTGTGCCAAGGTGCTGCAGTCCTTCTGATTCTGATTTTGACCTACATATTCATATTTTCCCTCTTTTCAAATATCCATACAGTAATTGAAACAGTTAACCTGTTCCACTATGTTCCCTTCTTTCTTAATTTTCAGCTTCTTCCAATTTCCCCAACTGTTTTATCTCTGTTCAGTCTAATCCTCTGTGCCTTCAGCTGTGTAACATTTCAACATTGCAAACATTGGCTCTGTTATGCTGCATAGTAATCTGAACCTGAACTGCCCATCTCCAATCTTACATTCTACTACTCTGCATTTCATTTATTAATTGCCCTGCCCTGTCCAACATTTTCATGCAGTGTGACAGGAGTTGGATAACTCTATACTGACTACAATTGTAAATAGGCTCATAGGTTCGTAGTTGTATACTAGGCTAACAACCACAAGGGCCTTTTAAGCCTAGCTATGCATCCCAAATCTCTGACAAGTTCTGGTACCCTTGATAAGTGCAAGCGAAGGCTTGGGAGATGAAACATTCACAAGCAGGGGCCTGGGAGATGAACAATTTACAGGCTGCCTGTGTTCATTATAGACATCGGTGCCAAATCAGGAATTAATTTCTTGTTCCTGATCCAATTGCCCAAATTACACGTGAATTGGGTTAGGAAGGAACTCTGCTTCACGTGGATAGGAAGCCTGTTGCAGAAAAGAGATAATCACTGGGATACATACCTATCTCTTTCCAGCAGGTCCTATTTATATCACAGGCAAGGTTAAAGTCTTTAGAATGGGTAATTCTGGTGCTGTTTGTTTTGTGGATATGCAGGAGGTCCATCACAGCAAGGTCTGACTATGCCTTGTGTGCCAGGCACAGATTTATTTATTTTACTTATTTATTGTCATTTGTTTACTGATAAGGTCCACTGGGCTGAGAGAACACATTTTCAGTGGAGGCCCAGGGAGAAAAACTAGACAATAGTATACAGTATAAACTATAAGCACAGTACATAAAAAGTACAGAAATTACATTAAAGTACAATCAGTGAGAAGAGGAGCAATAGTTGTACAGCAGATAGCAATATACAGTAGTTGAAAAATGTGCAACAAGCAATATGTACAGATTTATGTTGGTAGATCGTCCCACAACAGCCTGTGGAAGACAAAATACAGGGATAGGGCCTTGAGGCAGTCTGCATAGGACATGTTACTTACTCCCTGTATTCTTTTAGTGAAGAACTTCTGTGGACATTCCATTTGTTGGATATGTATAGTTAGGTATATACCAAAGGGGGCATTATACTCAATGTTAGATCTGATGAATGCCAAAGACAATGAAACAATAACTTCCTTGGACCTAGATGCTGTGCCTTTGTTTATAAGTTTCACAACACAGAATAATTTCCTCACTACTCTTGACACATGATGTTCAAAGGCTAGATTACTGTCTATGTGTGTCTCCAAGTCCCTGACTACTGGTTCAACTCTAAGGGGTGTGTTGTCAATATGATAGTTACCAGGGGAGGATGACTTCCTGAAGGATGCTATTATGCATTTCTTTTCATTTAATTTTAGTCTATGGCTCTGGCACCAGTTGTTTGTCTGTGTCAATCTTCCTGGAGAACATTTGTGCTGGTGGGCGATTCAATGACAGCTCCTAATTTGCAATCATCTGCAAATTTAGTCAGCCAAAGGCCATTGACATTAGCCTTCACTTCAGAGAAGTAAATGCCAAAAAAGACCTGTCGCAGGACCAATCCCTGAGGGACTCTGCTTGTGACTGGCCTCTTTGTAGAGGTAGGCACCCTAATTCAAACATCCTGGGTCCTGATAGTGAGCTAGCTGACTATCCACCAGGTTACAAAAGGTTTGTACCTAATCTCTCAAGTTTGTCATCAATATCAGAATGACCCACCTTTGTGCAGGGAGATGACTGTTGCTAGTCTCCATTCATGAGGCATGAAACCTGTTTGTAGGATACAGTTAAATAGCAATTCCAGAAGCTCTGATAGGTCATGTTTCATGCTCTTTAGAAGGCATCCTGGGATATTGTCTGGGCCCATTGATGCAGTGCTCTTGGCCTTAGAGAGAGCATTAAGGACATGTTCCCTAGTGATAGCAGGAAGTTATATTTGATGGTATTTGCTGAGGGAAGGTTAATGGGGGGAAAGGGGGAAAGTTGAAGCTGAATTTGTCGTTGAGTAGGTTTGCTATATCTTCTGGCTCAGTATAAGTGACTTCATTTACAATGATTTCTGCACACATATGTATATTAACTTTGAGGGTGGGGACTTAGCTAAAAATGCCTTGTGGATGTCCTTGGCCTGGGAGGCCAAATTTACCTCAAATTTGGCTTTGGTAGACTTTATTTGTCTTCTGAGTTTTTTGTTTTGTTTGATGAGAATGCTTTCATTCTGCTGGGCACTGTGCCACCTAATTTTTGTCATGATTTTTCTTCCTTCTGTTATATAGCCTATTGATGTTCTGATTCCACCAGGGTGTCTTGATTTTTGAGTTACTTCTGTACTTCTTCCTGGTGGGTACAGCTGCCTCTATGCAGCTAATCTTTATGGCAACTTTTAATTCTTTGTTAATCCTTTTGACAGAGTCTTTATTGTGGGCTGATTTAGTGTTATATAACTTTAGTAATGTTCCCCTTTTGTTATAGAGCTTATTTATACTCCTACACCATCAGGGTGGTTTACTTTTAAATTTCAAATATTAGCAGCAAGTACATTTTGAGAACTTATCACAGAGGTTAAGTAGGTCTGTTCTTCTGAAGTACTTAAACTCATATTTGCTCACTTTGTTGTGTTGGAGGCTTTGAAGGAGACTGTCACTAGATTGTTGTCAGAATTAACCATGGATGGGTATACTACAGGCACAGTATAAGAAGACTCTATAATGGTAAGGACAAGGTCTGGAAGGTGTTGTTCCCTGGTGGGTTGGTTAAGTAATTGTCCTAGGAACTATCATTTATTAAGTCCAGGAAATTCTGGGCATACCTGTTTTTGGTGTGACCGTGACCTCCAAGTTGTTTAGGTTTGTACACCCCTCACAGATTGTTATCATTTATATCAACCTTTAGTATATTGTCTATGACTGTTTGGTAGTTTCTGCACTGCCTAAGAACACCGAATGCTATGAGGCTAGCAATAAAAGGGATACAAGTCTGTTGGTCATCCATTTAGATGGGGGGTGCATCTAGGTCATATAAGGATAAATTTACCAATATATAGTTGCAAAATTAGTCAATAAGTCGAAGGATCTAGGGGTAAGATTTCATGATATCCAAAATAGTTTTAATGGGAGTAGTAAACAAAAAGCCTACAAGAAGTTAAAGCAAGCAGGATAAGAAGTCACATGAAAGAGTTCACAATACCAAGGTTACAACGATGGCAAGAGTAAATAAATAACAAGCCTACCAGCAGTTTAACCAATAAGCAGGAGTAGCTTGACAGCAATAAGTGTTTGCGAGAGACAGCAAGTGACACAGTATGCACAGCAATTGCTCCACATGGGGCAATAAGAAAACTTATATATAATATTGTAATTCTTCATTATTTTATTCTACTTCCCCTATTACATCTATATGCAACCTTGTTTGGTACTGTGTGCTTTTTTTTTCTATCCAATGTTATGTTTCGATTGTTGCTTTATAATTTTTATGCATTCATGTCCCCTTTGTTCTTGTACGCTGGCACTAGAGTGCTTATTTTCCGGTCATGTGGAGTAAGTCTTTCTCTCCATAGTACTATGAGTACCCTCTGGAGCCATTTGTCCCTTAATTTACTCCAAATCTTTATGATATTTGCTATGACCTCACCTGAGTCAGCTGCTTTCCTTGACATCATTTTCCTTTGTGCTGTTCTTAATTCTTCTAGGAATGGTTCTTCCCCTTTCATTGCAGGCTATGTCTGGGCTTTCTTCATTTAGAAGCTGCTGGAAGTACTTTGCTTATCAGCATTTGATGTCCCATGGACAATAAAGCATATTGTTCCTGCCATCTCTTATTAAGAGTGCCTGATGACTATCTTCTTTATCTTTCTGTCTTTGCCTTGTAAATTGAGAGAATTCTTTAACTTATTGATTACCCAACTAGCCTGTGTACCTGTCTGCACTATCCTATGTGTGGATTTTTTTTTAATTTTGTTTTAGGTGCCCTCGCAACACTGTCCTCCATCTGTTACATCCCAGTACCCATTTTTAATCTCTAGAATAAGGAAGAGAGAACACACAATCATGATATGGCACCATCTTGGCAGCAGGGGAGGTACTTTTCCTTTTTGCCTAACTTTAATCCTACCACTTGTGCAAGTTACATACTGTGCAACAACATCAGTGTGTTTTATGCACAAGTTTATGATGTACACAACTTCCAGTTCAGTCTGTCTATGCTTCCCAATCTTGTCCTATTCCCCTACAGGAGAAAAAAAAACATTCTGGTCACTGAAGGGGAACCAACAGTTAAGCTGGTCATTCCTCAGAAATGAGACCTTTCTCATTTTAATGTGATCCTACGTTCTGGAACTTAACCACAAATGTCTGAAAACAGTTGAAGGGAAAGTGAAGGCAGTCTCATAATATGGTAGGTGAGAAAAGTTTGCTGCCAGACAGTTTGTAAATGTTCTTTGTGCTGCAGTTTATCTAAATTATAGGGTTGTGGAGTGAAAGTTGTGGTGTTGCAGTCTGGCTCTTTTTTATGTATCCATTCAAGCCTTTAGAAATTATCAACAGCTGTAGTGGCATAAAGGGACTATGGAAAGGATGGGCATCAATCTGAACTCTCTTACTTAGATATATGTCATAGTGCACTCAGGTTATGGAGTCCAAAATCTGCATCACTGCCTTCAAGCATATATGTAAGGGAGATGATTGACCTTAAAACTCTAAGATAAATGTATACTATTGCCTTGAGTTATAACCATCACTTGACACCCTCAAATGTGCTTTACAATGTACAGCTACAGAACAGGGTTGTAATCATTGTTTCCCCTAACATTTCACCAACCTCAGTCCTAGATCAACGGCTTTTAGTACACTCTTACGAAAAGTAACTAAAATTCAACCAAGCTATTATCTTATACACACAAACTCACATGTGCACATGTGCATGTGCACACACACACACACACACACACACACACACACACACACACACACACACACACACACTCACACACATGGACACAAACACGTAATATACCTGGGAGAGGCTAAAGATGCCACTCCAGTGATAATTGTACTTTTGTGTGTCCTTGGTGCACATTTCCATCAATTAGACCAATGCAGCATTAAGGTCTCAGTCAATGAGCACTCTTCCAGTAAGCTAACCAATATATTAAATTACAGAAGCTTACATCCTAAAAGTCCACCTTCAAAAAGTGTAGGTGTAAAAAGATATGCCAACTCTGTGAGATTATCCTTTATGAATGAATATACAAAATATCAGACAGGAGCTTTTATAATGAAAAGAAAAATACTTACAAAAAAAAAAAATCATACAAGGTAACAAGGTCTTATTAAAATATAGAATAGACCGATTACAATGTATTAACTTGTAAATTAATCGTATAAGTAGAAATAAAGTAGGTTAAAAATATAAGTGATAACAAAATCAGTCGAATTTCATCTAAATAGATTGTTCCTACAGAATACTGTTGCTTGACTACCATTATGCCACTAAAAAGACATTGGCTGTAGGTGACATCAGAGATTTAACTTACTGCACGTTCCCTTCTATAATCCCTGTAGAAGATGCTTTGCTCTTTCAGGAATCTAGATTTAGCTTTCTCTTCTATTAAAAGGATTCCCTAATAGAAAGGGGCAGTCCAAGCAGAAACGAAAGAGCACCAACAACCCGATTCAGTACTTCCAAAGTGGATAGAATGATTAAAAAAAAAAAATCTATAAATCATTTTTTTTGTCACCATCATGTCAATTGACCAACCCATGTTAGGCAGTTGGCTTGAATCGTGAGGATTTGGTTGAATGCTAGCCACCATCCTACATGTAAGCTACATTAATACTGAGACTTTTAATGCTTTTCAGCACCTTTTCATCACTTTTCTAATGATACTTCGTCAAACCTACAAGTACAATCCTACCCTACTCTAGGCAAGAGAAATTTAGCTAACTTGTCCATTTTTATCTAGTATTTAATCCAGAATTGAAATGCTCACTAACTGAAAACATCTTGCATCAGCATATAATAAAATGTTAACTGCAGCATGGTAGACGTATTCAACTAGTTTTGCCAGTTAAGCCTAAGCACTTATTTTCATTTTAGTATGTTCAGGTCAGGTAGCCAAACCAGTGTGCTGTGTGTTTATCAGGTCTTTCTACTTTTGATCTTTTTCTGCTGAAATTAAGAAAGCAGCTTACAATTGTATTTAATTACAATCAAGGTAGCTCCTTCCTGAAATATCAGAAATGCAAATGGAAACTGCCTGCAGATTGTGTTATTAATAAATAAGCTTCATTCTTATCTCATGCTTTTGTGTAAAACCCACAACATAAAAACAACAGTGACTTGTTTAGTAATAATACCATCTGCAGGCAATTTCTATTGACACTGCAGTTTTTTTATATATGATGCAAAGGTGTATAATATAAAACATGCAATTTCCATAAAAGCAAATTATAATTTGCAGTAAGTCTGTAGTATATAATTGATGATTCTGAACCTGCTGTCTCCTGTCATGTTTTTACTGAGCCAGATTAAAAGAAAGGTTCATACAGCAAACAACCATGAACGATGCACATTTATAATCTGCTTCAGGTTCACATTTATTTAGGTGCTTGTCTATTAAGCACAATTACAATTATCATCAGAATAAAATATAAAACAAATAGAAAAGAAGTGTATTGCATTAATGAAGTAATAGCTTATATCGACTGAGTGGTAAGAAACTGATTTAAAAAGCTAAAAGATAAAATAAATATTGAAAGTGTCATAGATAAATTTAGTCTTGAGTAAGTTAGAAATAAAAATAATGTAAAATGAAGTAAACCATAATTAACAATTATATGTTAATTCATAACAGATGCATTTATAGGGACCTCGTGTAACATGAGAGTCACTGCATCATGTAACCACTGTAGCTGAACTCTACAAATATAGCAGGCCTGATGGCTAAAAGCTCAGATTCCTGTGGTCTTGAGGTGAGCCTTCAGAACCTTCAGAACCTTCAGACATCCCAGAGTAGGGGAATGAAGGGTCTTAGATGGAGAACATAGAGCCTAAAACCCCTTAAGGCAAGAGGAACTCAGGTTATACAGGTCTAAGTAAAACAAAAGCAAAACTTTAAAGATAATACATCATCAGACAGGTATCTAGTGGCGATTGACAGAACAGAAATTATATGCTGGTAATGAGGAAGCACCAGTAAGTACACCTGCTGTGGAATTTGAACCTGATATGAGTGATCAAGCTACAACCTGCAAGCCATGGGTATAAGGAGTTATATTAATCAAGACAATCAAACACCAGAGACTCAATAACACCAGGATGTCACATGGGGAAAAGTGATGGCTGATGTAAGGGATATTTCAAAAATGGAAATAAGAAGTTTATAGAACAGTTAATGTCTGTCCCTTTAGTGTAAATCTGACATTGAAAATTACAATAAGATTTCTAACTTTCCTCACAAAAGCCATCTTAGTACCATTCTAAACAACTTCAAAGGTTGGATAGTTGGATTTTCTCAAGGTGGCATGAACAGCCATGACAATAGTCTTGGATGTGTTAAGTCACAGGTGGTTCATAGTTGTCCAATTCCTCTCCTAATGCACCTGCAGTACACTGCATGTCCTGAAAGAAACTGAGGTAAAACTGTGCACCATCTGTGTAATAGTGATATGTAAGAGCTCTTCTCCAGTCAGCTCTCTCAATGGGAGCATGTACACAGAGAGCAATAATGGACCTAAAACAGAGCCCTGTGGAATTTCAGCTGTATGAGGCTATACAGACGAAACAGTCTAATGGGTATGACCTCTAAAGTAGGAGGCAAACCATCTGAGGACAGTTTCTGAGGCTTGACAGCAAGTTCAAAGATGACTGAATAAGATGTTAAGATTTTCCATGAGAGAGCAATGAGGATATTATTGATTCCTCAGCACAAGAGCTCATTCGTCTGACTTACTATCTTGTAATTACCTATGTAAGCTTAAAACAGGAATGGGTCAAATATTACTGCATCCTAGTGCAAGTGTATCTGTGTTTTAATCAAAAAATACACAATTGTTATGAGGAACAGACCAAAAATATGAGGCAAAAATCTGGACATTCTGTGAAAATCTGTACAGTTGAGAGGTACTCAGAAGACATATTTCTATACTTATAAAAAAGCAGTTAAATGCATTATAAATGACATTATTAAAATCTGCAAATGTGTCCTTATATACAAAGGAATAAGTATTCAGTACAAAAAAGCACATTTGTATGCATGTTTCTACATGAGCGTATATCAGTAGAAGTGTGAATCAATGTATATGTTTTTCTTAAATTTCTAATGCGATCTTGTTGGAAGCACTTGCCATTTAAAACAAAATCTTCCTGAGACACCTCTGATACAAGAAGTTCACATGATCCATAGATCATTTACTATTTCTCTTTGTTTTGTTCAGAATTTTTTAGTATTCACAGTGCCTAACATCAGTTAGATTAGTGCTAACAGTTATGCACTTATGTTGGTCAGATTAAGGGCGGGGTAGGTACAATTCAGACATCAGTGAGATTCGTGCTAAGAGTTATGCACTTCTGTCAGTCAGATTAAGGGCTGGGGTAGGTACAACTGAGACATCAGTGAGATTCGTGCTAAGAGTTATGCACTTCTGTTGGTCAGATTAAGGGCTGGGGTAGGTACAACTGAGACATCAGTGAGATTCATGCTAAAAGTTAGGCACTTCTGTTGGTCAGATTAAGGGCTGGGGTAGGTCCAACTAAGGCATATGATGGCAGACATAATTCTGAGAATACCTTTGTGGACACTGAAAGGAATTTATTAGTATGTGTGGACATAAAGAGGTTATTGGAAGTCATCCATGTAATTCACAGACACAGGAAATGGTCAGCTGGGTTTTATATAAAATCAAGTCCATTTAATTTTTAGCAGCAGACTGACCAGACCCTGTCATTTCATTAAAAAATAGTTAATGAAGTCACCTCTATATTGAAACCAAGAACACCACTCATAATCTATGCTGTACAATAGAAGTCAGAATGTGAAACAGTGTCTGTCAACACATACGTTATTTCCTCTGGTATTTTTGAATTCTTAGAAAAAATCAAATGTAGTTTTCACAAACAACTTTTAATTTAAAATCAGACTAGAAAGAAAACTGATTTTTTCCCACTCAGCTATCAACAGCTTGCAAAATGCTCTCATTAGAAAAACAATAATCTTATTTTTTAGGAGATGTTGTATAGAACACTTTTGCAAACAAGTAATTCATGTATCTAAATTATTCTCAGTCTTTATATTGCCCACTTTTAAATAAATCATTGTTGTTCTTAGGTAATTATTAATTTTGAGTATTGTCATGTTCAGGAAGGGGAACACTGCACAACATTTGATCCGAGAATTCTAAATATTAATTAGATGTAATGTCAGTATCAAATAATTTGATCTCATTAATAGGATTTCTCCATTTTAGGAAGGCATATACTTCTATTACTTGGAACTACCCCTTCTGATCCACATAGTTTAAGGACCCGGGTTCTTAAGAAGGAGATGAAATCCAAGTTACCTGTATTCCCTAGCATTAGGTGTGTATTCCTGTGGTGTCCCCTTTTGCAGTGCCTGTTTTCTTCTGACACTAAGGCCCTTGGTAAGGAGGCCACACATCTACTGAGATTCAGATGCCTACTCTTTTTTCCATGCAGATGAGTGATGGTACCTTTTCTCTGCACTTCACCCTCTCTGTCCTCAAAGAACTGTTATAGTAATTTGAAGTAGTCTCAGAGATAGAGAGTAGTGAAGCAATGCCTGCCTTTCACTTCTGACCTCACAGCAGGTTATAAGGGCCAGACTTCCCATTTATATGCTATCTTCCATGACTGCAAACCATGCTGAAAGCCACCAAAATAACAACTGACAAATAAAAATAACTTGATAAAATGTTTACTGAGGGTAGTGGTGGCACTGTATCTAATCTTCCATGTTAATACTGCAACAGTGAGAATGACATGTCTACCACATGTTCTGCATGTCTTGAAACTCTTGCTGGTTTTACACATCCTTCTATATTTGCAGAGACTAAAAATAAAGCATTTTGTTTGTTTTTATAAGGAAATGAAGAACCTTGAGTTTCCATGCCTACCCTTGTTATGCTGAAGAGACAGGAATGTATCTCCCCATACATTACCATTTATTATTTGTTATTGTGGGTGACACTATGGAGCAATGATTAGCACTGATGTATCAAACCTCTTGGTTCTCCAGTTTGTTTCTTGACTGGCAGATTTTCTGCATGAACTCTGCACAATCCTCCTGTGCCTGTATGGGCTGTAACTAGGTGCTCCAACTTCTTTGCACATCTCGGGAACATTACATTGCTTGTAAGTATGGCTATCAAGTGTGAGTGAGTTTGCATATGCATGTGTGTGTGTGTGTGTGTGTGTGTGTGTGTGTGTGTGTGTGTGTGTGTGTGTGTGTTTGTGTGTACGCATGTGTGCGCATGTGCAGGTTCGTGCATGTGTGTACGTATATGTGTGTGTGTGTGTGTGTGTGTGTGTGTGTGTGTGTGTGTGTGTGTGTGTGTGTGTGCTTACGTATTCGGTGGTGGGTCGATGCCCTTTTAGGGATAGTGTCACTGCCTTATCCTTGCTAAGTGCTGGCATAAGCTCCAGTTCCCTCATGACACTGAAAAGGATTAAACAGTTTATCAGATAATGGATAAACATGGAAAGAATTATCAGCAAGTACATTATAGCCAGAAGATGAACAGCCTAATGGATTATTGTATGTAAAGATAGTTAAATCTACCTATATGACATTCAGAGGTAATTAAGATCTTTAGCCATCTTTTAGAATTCAGGTATTAAATTTGCGACATCTGCTTGAAATGTCTGGAAATATTTTCAGATCAGATATACCATACAATAGAGATGGGAACCTCATTGAAGGTGTATTGTACACGTTCATAATATGAGACGGAAATGTAGATAAAAGACCTCAGCACACAGTGGACTTTAATTATGACAGTTACAAATGAGAACATCAACAAAATATTGATTTGCATCAGCTTCTCTGAGTAAACAACAGAAACTCTTCAGTACAAAATGAATCCATCCACCTAAAGTCAATACAAATAAATCAATGGTAATCTGATATATTCACTAAGAGTGTGGTGAGTAAACATAAGCATTAGGTTTGTCAAAGAAACATGGCCGACTATGTTTTATGTTCTGTGAAAATGCTCATGATCCAGGCTGTCAAGAAGTATTTGTTTACCTCAGTCACAGAGTTTATAGGTAAAATGATTGATTATAATCCTGGTTGGTCATTTATTTTCAAAGAGAATGGATGACACAAGGAGAAATAGTTGATTGCTGATTTTAAGTTATTAGATTTAGCTAAAGAAGTATTCACATTACTAACCTGTGAAACACTGACTGAAGGGCAAGTCTGCTAATATTTCACTTAGGAGTTATAGTAAAGCCCTTAATGCAGTGTGGTAATCCTCAGCATTTGATTAAATGCATGGTTTACTGAAACCAAAACACATCATTCTTTAGTTATGTACAGTCAAATATGCTTGTTTCCATGCATAGAAATCTTGTTTTGTGTTTACTTAGTTGTTCTGTTATGCTTGCAAAACTGGAATGGATCTTTCTATTTACTGTTAGGCAGATGTGAATAAAAATCAATAAAATTGTCAAACCTGTTTACAATATGAGAATATGACTTAAATATATAACATCTAAAAGGTATAAACGTAAAAGGGTGTGCAGTCTGAGGCCTACATGAATGACTGCAAACAAATTATAAATGACAGATAAAATCCCACAGACTGATGATCTAGAGAAAATAGGAATTAGTGAAAGCGTGGAAGAACCTGAAGACAGGGTAAAAGCAATCATCATGGATGAGAAATGAATTTAATGTTATCAAGGTTGGTAAGAGTTAACTAATGATAAATGGGGTCAACAGAACATGGCAGAACAACGCAGAATCTGGTATGTGAAACTGTCATTCAGTTGGAAAGACAAGATAGACTGGCAAGTTTGGAGGAGGATTGCAGGTGGGTGTTGTTCAACATTTTGCTGGGAACTGTGTACTTTTGCAGTCTATACAAAGAGTGTGTTAGGTATGTTAATTGAGGATTCATTTTCCAGGAAGTGCTGGGTTAGAAAACAAGTAACAGATGAAAGGCTTGACTAAAAGGATAAAAAAACTGGAGTTGTATTGCAAAATGTATGCAGAAAATATGTATGCTGTAAGAAGAGTTATAATATTTAAATTAGAAGGCAAATGATCCAGAAAACAGATGGTAAGGATCAAGTATGAAATTAAGTGAGAAAGTCAGGCTCTGTGGAAGAAAATGAATTAAAACATTTTAAATTGAGTGTCCTTAAGAGCTTTGAGCAGGCCATGAAAGGAAGAGCATATAAGACAAATCGTGTAGAATGTCAATATTAAAAATTATCTGATCACTCTGTGGGGCATTTTGGTATTGAACTTCATTTCTGACAGTCTGTAAATATGATTTCCATCCATATCATTTTTTTGTTTTGAAAGAAGGTGAAATGTCAGTGCTGTTAGTGGTCGATGAAGCATAAAACTTCGATCGTAGGACCATGGATGAAAGCAGGCAAATTTCTAGGATGAGTAACAGGCTACAATAATCCAGCAGATGAAACGAATAGCAAATGGTCTGTTGTAGGCCAACTAACTATATTGTTTCAACATCCAAATCCCCAGCTAAAAATAACAGGAAGTGGGCTTCAAGAAAATGTTTCTCAAGCAAAAAATTTGTGGCAAAGCTGAAGGGAGCAGGAGTAAGGAAGAATAAGTGAGATAATTATGCATGATGAAGTCAAACTGAGGTGGAACCTTGGAGACTTGAAAACATTAGCTATGAATACGGAAGAAGGCACTCTTGAGTCTAAAAGGATTACACTCTAAATGTAAAAATGGATCTAAAGGTTAGACTGCATGGATCACTGAACAAAAGACAACCTAATTGCATGAGTGACTCAGGACTGGAGAATCATGATTTCAGTTGAAAAAATGGATAACTTAGTACAAACTGAATTGTCCAGTTTAGAAAAGTGAAAGTGGAGTGCTGAACAAAGCAGGAGACAGGAATCACCTTCGGACCAATACACAGTGGTCTAAATGGGAAAATCAGAAGGAAGTAATGAATGATGGTAACCAAGTACTGGTTATGTAACAGTAACCAAGTACTGCTTAAATGACTTAAAGAAAACAGAATAAGGAGACACAAATATTTTATTAATACCAGATTTGGCACAATGTTTAAATTTAGAACTGTTGAAGTACACAGTTACAACTGACAAAGTTGGTGGTATGAAGGTGGTATGCGAAAATAATGAATGGAATGTCCCTGAAGTGAAATTGTCTAAGTAATGGGACACACTTCAATATAAGGGCTAATACTTATAGTCATTAAGATAAAGGCTATTAGAAGCCAGGACAGACAGTACTCAAGACAGAGCAGAAAAGGGCAAAGGTATAGTATGAAATTTCAGAGGACACCAGGAAAGCTGGGCACATTTTCAAAGAGAATGGATGCCACTAGAGAGAGAAGTTAAGAACTTAAAATTGAAAGGAAATGTGGATGACAGGCACAGGAGGAAATATGAGAAAGTAAAAGGCCAAAACCAGATAGGTGGGTGGAAAGCGTAAGAATGGCTAAAGTGAGAAAATAAATATGAGAACCCAATGCTTGTCAAACTAAAGTGACCGAGGGGGATGCTGGCTACTGGGAATCAGTATTTTAATTCCAAGCAGGAGGAGAAGTATACTGAATGTTTGTGAAAAATAGCCATCAGCAAAAGTACACAGGAGTTTTCTAAAGGTGAAGTAGGGTTCTAGTCCTAGTTAGTGATTCAGGTAGCTGTGAAGAACACTTTTGTGAGGACAGGATGAGTTGATGGCAGTTGGACCCAGGAATAACATAGTATGGTTAGGTGAAGGGATTAGAGGCACAGATATCAAGATGCTGGGAAAGAGTTATAGGCCATCCCATATATCAGGAGTAGAAATGGAATGGGAAGTCAATTATAAATGCAGAATAAGAAATAAAAAGGAGCTGCCATTTACAGATAAAGGTGCACTTGGAAAAGGGAGCAGAGATTTAAGTGATTCAAGGTACAATGCATTACACTGGTGCAAAAGGGTCCACACTGGTTGCCCAGTAGTCAACTAAGTCTTTCATGACTTGGGTCTACCCGTCTGGCTGAGGGATTCACCAAGTCAAACTGGTTTTAAGTGGGAACTAAAAACTTATGTTTGAGCTATAACATAGTCAAACTATAGCTTCATTATTAACCTTTTACTGGATCCTTTATTTGCTACTACATGTACTTTATTCTGCATCTCCATTTTTTTCATATTTCATTTATTACAATTTCCATATTATCTTTCCTTAACTTATTTTATTGTTATTTCATTTTCATATAGTAACATGTTGATTTGTTGTACTCCTATCTTATTTAATTTATAGAGTGCCTGTAAGTAGTCTTTTAAAAAAATTAGAAAATAAAAGGAAATGACATGGAACACAGGAAAAGTGCTGTGGTGAGTCAAAAAGAATAGAATCATCAGAAGGATGAAAAGGAAATGAGCAGATAGTATATTATTGTAGGAGAGAGAATGAAGATTAGAGACATAGGGAAGTCAAAAAACAATAAGAACCTGATAAAACCTGGCCTTCTAAGGGTAGGCCAAAAAGAGTTAGTTACGTTTTTCTGAAAAGATCTGAAAGTAGTAACACTGAATATAATGAGAGACATAAAAAAAGCATGACTGACCCCAGAAAATGAGAAAATGGGATAGAATGGAAAAGGTGGAAGACTGGTATTGTATACGATCCATCTGAACACACTCCTTAGTACTTTAAGAGATTCTTCAAAGTATAGGTGGATGGACAGGGTGATCAGGAATATGTGATCATGTGGGGACTTCTGTAATCAGGAAAAGGCAAGACACCTGACAGAAGTGAACTTTATAAATGAGGCAGAAAGAATTAAAGAAAGAGGTGGATAGATGGGGGTAGTTCGACATGTGGAGGGGAGGAATGCAGGGAAGATGCACATGAAGCCAGCAGACTAGAAAGACTTTTGATGAGAGGAGGAAAAAAAGATGGCAACAAGGTGGATGGACAATTTAGACATAGTGAAAGCAGCATATTATATCATGCCATGTAACATTATTATTTTGCAAGAAGGTGTTGGAAGAAAGAAAAAGTGAGTGGAGATGGGATCTAAATAAGGAGTGCTTTCAGCAGCTTCTGAAAAAAGAAAACCCTACAGAAGAAATATTGCCCTTTATACAGTCTATGATGAAAGAGGAATAAGAGCTCACCTTAGAAGAAGTAAGAATAACACTCAGGAAAATGAAGTTGAGGTTAAATGACTCTTGAGGATACTCATAGCAGTATGCAAAACAAGATCTATCCTAGATGACTAGAGTAAGCATTTTAGTGTTAGTATGCAAGAATACCTGGGACAACCACAACTGTGGGCAGTGAAGAAGTATCAAAGTCCTGTCACAATGAATAACAGGGACAACACAACTGTGGGCAGTGAAGAAGTATCAAAGTCATGTCACAATGAATAACAGGGGCAACCACAACTGTGGGCAGTGAAGAAGTATCAAAGTCCTGTCACAATGAATAACAGGGACAACACAACTGTGGGCAGTGAAGAAGTATCAAAGTCCTGTCACAATGAATAACAGGGGCAACCACAACTGTGGGCAGTGAAGAAGTATCAAAGTCCTGTCACAATGAATAACAGGGACAACCACAACTGTGGGCAGTGAAGAAGTATCAAATTCCTGTCACAGTGCATGAAAGATCTGGACAGGCTGCTTGAGAGACAAATATTTATGAAAACAAGATGGAAGAAGAGCACTTCAGATTCAGATCATGATGCAGCACAAGTGACCTGATGTTTGCAGTGAGACAGATAATGAAGAAGAAACTACAGATGAAGGAAGAGTCCAAATGGACATTCTTAGACTTGTAGAAAGCATATGATAAGGTCTCAAGAAACCTGATTTGGGCAGTCCTGTAATAGTTGTAGGTCCCAGAAATATTGGTGAAATTAGTTCAGGCTATGTACAAGAACTCAATCACATAAGTACAAACAGTGTTAGGACTCACAAAGGGGTTCCCATTTAGAGTAGGTGTGCATTAGGGCTCAGCTCTGAACCCGCTGCTGTTCATACTTGTGATGGACTGCATTAGCAATTTGACTAGATGGGCAGATAAACAAAGCTGCTGTGGGAAGACAGTGTGACATTACAAGCAGACTTTGAACACAAGCTTCAGCAAATGACAGGCAATGGAATGCAAAACTGAAAGCACCTGTGATGAAACTGACCACAGGCAAGACAGTTGTCATATCAGCAAACAGGGGAAATCCAAAGAAGGTGAAGATTGAAACTGAAAGGAAAATTGCAGAAAATGTTAACACCTTCAAGTATCTGGGAGGGGAAAAGAGAGGTCTGAATGAGGAGGTCAAAGCTGGAATCAAAGGGCTCGCAAAGGGTCAATGTGCAGACCTCTGAACAGTACAGATTTTGGAAGAACATTCCTATTTTCAGTCCTGATTTGCCCCTTCAGATGATGCACTTATTTTTGGTAGCTTGTCCCTATCTTCAGGCTTGGTCTATTTTTTTGAATTGCCTCCCCCCATATCATGTTATACTTTTGAAGATGTTTACTACATAAAAACATTACATGACCAGCATACTAGTGGCACCAATAATTTAAAGAAAGAGGACCGCATTTTACGCCTCCCTTTTTCAGAAGCAATATCATATACGTCTGCAGATCTTACTATGTGTCTTTGATAATATTTTTATATTTTCAAGTAATTTTTGTAACTTGCATTTTTGAGCAGTATCCCACATTTCAACTGAAACAGGAGAAGAGTTATGTGACATTTGTATTTTATACTAATTAGGTGTCTAGATTTTTGGCTGGATATACATATTTTTCATGGTCTTTTGTACCTGTTTTCAATGTATGCAGATTGGCTGGTATGGCACTGTGTTTCAGAAGAATGTCAACAAAGCTGAAAAGAAAAGTGTACAAATCAGTGGTGAGACCAATACTTCTGTATGGTAGAGAAACCTGGGCAGTGAAGGCGGAACACTTCATAAAGCCAGAGGTGATGGAGACAAAGGTGTCTGAGAAGGATGGTAAGATGCATACTTTGGGAAAGATGAAGACATGATGATAACAGAGCAGAAAGCAAAGTAACACCAGTTGCAGAGAAGGTCAAAGGGAACAGACTGTGGCATTTTTGGCACATGTGCAGTAAAGCAGAAAATAACTTGGTGAATAAGATTTAGGAGAGACAAGAAGCAGACAAGAGGAAATGAGGTTGTCCTGCAAATAGATGTATGTATTGTGTGAGAAAAGAGCTGTGCCAGTCGGGAATGACTGTCGAAGATAGTAGGAGAGTGGCACTGAATCAAGAAAGGAGACAGCCGTTGACACAATACCCCAATCCCATGCTGAAAAAAATGGGGAAAGGGAGTTGAAGATGATAATGATGATGATGATACACTCAGGCTTCAGGGTAAACAGGTGACTCTGATGCTTCAAGGGTGGAATCACTGGGATAGAGGGTGGTAGAGAGGAAGACAAAGAGAACTGGAAGGTTTCTAGTTAGTTGCTAACCTTAAGGAATGTGGTCTCCCCAAGTCTAGTAATAACTTAGACACCTGGCACAGGAGAAAACAGATAAGTAGAAGAGACATGATCTTTCATGAGCTGCTGCATCTGGTTTAGTTTGTACTGTATTGTATTGGTATCTTAAAGGATGGTGTTCAGTGTGGGATTCCAAAGTCACCTGGCAGGACAGGCTGGATACAGATGGAGAGCTCCCCATAACTATTCTGAAAAACAGTCTATCATGCATCACAGTGAATTTTGAGTGATCCATTAAACATAACTTTCACCACAGATACTTCAAGCACCAGAAGGAATACAAGAAGACCAATGTTACTTCTCAACATGTTCAACTAGAACAATATTCAAGCCATGAATGTCTGAAAATAAAATGTCCACTGCACCACCTTACACAGGACATGGGTGAGGTGGTGCCAGAGGCAGAACACCCCTACACTCTTTAATAATGGGGGCTCAATCCTAACTCGACACCTTACCTTCATCAAAATCTTCCCATAACACTGCCACTATTCATACAAATTTGAGGCTAGGGGTTTGGGGAGGTGGGGGGTTTAGTGTTACTGGGAGAGGAAACAGTTTTTCTCTCAATATTATTTAATTCTGTATTTTTTGTTTTCAGTATTGTGTTTGTATTCAATTCAACAAAAAATTAGTTCATGCATACACACAGAACTATATATATATATATATATATATATATATATATATATATATATATATATATATATATATATATATATATATATATATATGGGTCTATTTCGGAAGACTGACAAACCAAAAGACTGAATCCCAAAATACTGAAAACTCAAAATACTGAAGGATGGAATTTGCCCCTTCTCCACTGTTGCATGATCTTAGAGTTGGTATATATAACTAGCAGGGGGTGTGGGGAGTGCAGCCCACCACATGAGGGGTGCTGGGGCGTTTCCCCCTACATTAAAAATGTTTTCAGAATGTTGGTTTGTTAGTCTTCTGAAGTAGACCCACACACACACACACACACACACACACACACACACACACACACATACACTTATATATATATATATATATATATATATATATATATATATATATATATATATATATATATATATATATATGCGCGTCTATTTCACATAATCAGACACCCAAATGTTTCATTTTCATATGGCTGAGACCTTATGATCAAACATTTGAATGTTCGAAAATGTGAAAAAGAAAAAAAAAAAAACTAAACATCGCTAGCAGGAGAGTAAGCCTCCTAGCACCCCCCCTCACCCACCGCTATTTAAATATACCAACTCCGAGAGCGCACTAGATTTGGTAGTGCTGGATATCCTTTCTTAGTGTTTCTATAGATAGATATATATATATATATATATATATATATATATATATATATATATATACATATATACACACACACACACACACACACACACACACACACACACACACACACACACACACACACACACACACACACACACATATATAGGATCCCTTTTAAATGGCCAAATGTTTCAAAGTTTGAATGTCATATGGTTGACACCATAGGATCGGACTTTGAAAAGTTCAAAGGTGAAATGCAACGGCTCTGTTCACGCAGAATGGGAAAATTTCCCTTTTCTGCATCAAAGTGTGGTCTTGGAGTTGATATATTTAAGTAGGAGGATGTAGGGGTGCAGGGGGGCTTTTCCCCTGCTCAGAGCATTAAGGTAAGTTTTTGCTTTTTTATTATATATTCGAGGTTTCAAGTATATATATATATATATATATATATATATATATATATATGTACACACACACACACACACACACACACACACACACACACACACACACACACACACACACACACACACACACACACACACACACACACACACACACACACACACACACACACACACACACACACACACACACAACCACACACACACACACACACACACACACACACACACACACACACACACACACACACACACACACACACACACACACACACATACATATATCTTTAACAGAGAGATAGAGAGAAAGTTGGAAATTATGCAGACCAAGCCTAGGCAATAAACCTTTTTCAGAAGATTTCTCTAGCTCAAGGACAGCAACGCAAGACTATGGGTAGAATTTGAGACTGCAGAACTAATTAGATAGTTCTACCTTGTAGGTGACAGGAATGCTACTTTGATTAACATGTAGTAGAAATTTGTTCTGGGAGGGATAAATTGAAATATGAATCTATCACACCAGCATGTCTTTTTTTATCTGTTAACTCATTCCTTCCAGTGGAGCTTCCATTGGGTGGAGCCTAAGATTTTTGATAAACTCAAATTACGTATTCAATTTCAAACTAATGTACATGTTTCCGGAACCATAGATGTTACTAAAGAAGTATAAATGGCAAACCCTTCAACAGAAATAATTTTTAGTGATGTTTTTTTTTTTTTTTAGGTTCTAGGTCTTAAACTGGATTTTATAAGTCACAGTAAACATAAGTTTGTAATATTTTGTAAACAACTTACAATATCTCAGCAGCCTCTCAAGTTACACACATATTGTTACATTTATCAGCAGCACATGTGACTGGCATAGCACCATGTATTTTGTAGGTAATATTCCCTAGTTAGCCTTAAAAGCTTGTGAATAAGTCAGTATAGTCATACAAGAGCTCTTTACTATCATTCTCCACACTCTCTGAGATATATGTGTCACAGTGCAGCTGTTCATTTCCTCATGCAGTCTTTTTTTTACCTCAAATTAAATTTGTTTTATGATTACTACAATTTCACAAGCAAAATGACTAAGTAAATTAGGAATCCTTATTTCTTTAAGTGTTATAATTTTGAAAAAAGAATAAAAGAATCTTGTCCTTTCTTTTTTTATATTTGTTTATCGGGGAAGTGTACGGATCTCATTAGACCATTTACAGTCACAGCCTCATGATTATTGTCAAATAGAAATGTACAATTCATATTTATAAATGCAACAATGTGCTCAAAACATATAAATATGCATATTAACAGATATACGACTATGCTGTAACATTTTGGTTAAGATACAGAAATACGATTTACAATGGCAAAATGCTCCACCAAGTGCCCAGAATGTCAACCACGTACACACAGCTTTCTGTTCATAAAAGTCTCAATACTTTAAAAGTATCTACAGATGAAAGTTTGAATTCTATATTCTAATCAAGTTCTCACTATTTCATTCCAACGATCGGGTTGTCATTTTTTTTAATGCCTCAAAACATTTTCAGTCTTCACTGTCCCAAGTTTTTTTCACTTCCATAATACCCACAAACTGGGCAACATGCAAATTGTTTTGCACAGTTCTTTTCCTTTTACATACCTTTTGTACAATGTCATTACCAAGCACAGACTCTACAAGGGTATTTAAGAACAGGGTAAGACTTTCTTTCATGCTTATAACCACAAATAGTATATCTAACATACATTTTAATCATATGAGCAATGCTTTCTTTTTAACATCCATTACATTTGCATTGCATCCTTCGTATATTTCTCATTTTCCTTTTTTCTTTGAATCACATTTTGCGTTCCACACCTCCATTTTCCTTGGTTAATTCTTCTGTGCACTAGTGAACTCCTTTGCTCTGCACATATTCACAGTTTTATTTCTGTTCTTAGTATCTCATCCTTTGTTTCATTAGTTCCTATATTACAACAAATTTTATGTTATATTAACAAATAACGCAACTCAGCAGATTAACTGACAATGGCTCTATTTATAAATCCAGTAGTACAAGCATCAATAATCTCTGAATAAATGGTACATTCTTCATTGGTTCACATTAATTTCTGAATTTCTCTGTTATGGCTGCTTTTTTGTCCTTCTCTTCCAAAAGAAAATTGAAATAATTAACTAACTCTGTGGTGTGCTCTGACGTACAAATGCATAGCAGACTGCATATGTTCATTTTTCTCAGTTAATGTGTTCTAAGTGAAACTTAGGTTTGAGTAATAGATCAAATGCTTTGAATTCTTTGCTAATCGTTTATGCTGGGAGTGAATGCTCGGGGCTACAGTTGAAGTATTTTACACTCTGCAATTATACTTCTGTTCTCATAGACACTTAGTTCATGAAGGCAATATATTTCTTCACAAATTTCTTCACATCTGTAGATCTTCAGTCCTGCAGGGATCTCATCATTTCTGAACCCATGTACTGTCTGACTGGGGCATAAAATAAGATGGAGACCTCAGGAATGTGATCTAACTTCCATAATTTCTGAATATTATTTTTATTTATTTTTATTTATCGTTTGATGAACAGGTTAGCAGCAAGGAAGAGACCTAAGGGAAGCAGCAGCATGGAGGAGTGTAGAAAAGTTATAGAGAGCTTAGAGGAAGGAAAGGAAATTTGTAGAAAAATTTGTTTAATATGTTGCATCAGAATATAACCAAAAAGTCTGGTGTGGTAGATGATACAAAGTAACAGTATTTAGCTGTCTCGATAAAGAAGGAAGTAAGTGAGTCAGTTGGAGTGGTGCAGATAATAAACCTGTGTCAAGAGGGCTCATACATGATGTTCTGTTATAAATAATCAAATAGGATGAAACAGGTGAGAGTTCTGCTGTTTCTTCGATGAGAAGGCATATAACTTTTTCAGAAGTGTTGAGGATGATAATATGGAGAAGGAACCAGGTGATGAGACAGCAGGAAACTTCAGCAGTTAAAACTTATGCAGCAGTGATGGAAAGTGAAAAAGGAAAGCAGCAACAAACTGGGAAGGCTTCTAGTTTTGTAGCAGTACATAATGCAGTAATTAAAACATATGAAGAAGTGACTGGGGGGAGCAACACCAAACCATAAGTAAAACTGTTTATGAAAACAAGAGAAAAACAACTATGAGAATAAGAATAAAAAATGAGACTGTAATAGACAGATCTTATGTATGGGTCAACTTGGTAACTGTTCTGGGTTTTAAAGCTCAGGAAATCCTGTCTTTTATTCATATTAGGACAGAGAGTTGTGTGACTTAACATATAAAACTGAGGGACAGATGATGAAATTTCTGGAACTGTGTAAGAAAAAAGGAGATTTATCCACAGAGCAATTATATCTTTTTGGCAGTAACTTAAATGTTAAAAAGTTACTTTGCAGTTTAGAATTCATGAACTGGAAGAAGAGGTTGCTAAAAGTCATGCAGGATTTGTATGAAACTATTGATAACATTGTAAAATTTAGAGATGAAGAAACCCATAGAATGGAGGGTGGAGGGTGGAGGCTGTTTTGAAATGTGTAAAAAATGGTGCAACACTTGCCAAACTGTTATTTTTCTTCCTGGTTATAGATGGTCATTACGATATGTTGACCAGCCTAAATAATGTTTCTTTTGTGGGGACATTTCTCATTTCATTAATGATTGTGAAAAATGTGGATGCAGATTTTGTAAAAAAAGAGTGTTTTTGGATGGACTGTCAAGATCAAACAGTCCATAAGGAAAAAGAAAAGGAAAGGTAAGAAAGCATGCATGAGGAAAGACAACAAGAGGCTAGGAGAAAGAGTAAACTAGGTAAAGAAGAAACTTTAGAAGAAGAAAAAAATATGGAGGGGAAAATGAGGAGAGAGGGTGCATGCAGGAAGAGAGGTCAGGAGAAGTAATTGACCCTAATAATTTTTTTGAAGTTCTAGCCAGTGAAAAATCTGATTCCAAGGATCAAGGATTATTGGTACACAATCCTGGGAAAATATATACAATTGGGAAAAAAGTAAAAATAAGAAAACAAAAATTTAAAAATATTTCCCCTAAACTTGAAGGAAAAGCAACAATTTTAGAGTACTTTCAGTAAACATGAGCAGTATTATTAACATTGTAAGAATGATAGGGATACTGGAGTGATTTTCTAAATGTCATGTTAATGTTACTTTGTTAGAGGATGTAAGATTCCTTGAAAAGTTTATAAAGACAGCAAACAAAAATTGTGGAGTGGAAATATAATATGGAACATAGCAAGTGAAAGTTGTTCTGGAGTGGCTGTGTTGTGTAAAAAACTGTAAAAAAATACTAGATGTAACATTGGTGAAGATGGAGAAAGTTAACTGTTGTAGCAGAATTATTATAGCATTATATGCACATGTAACTAGCAAGGAAGAAAATAATCTGTTTATCGAATATTAGACTATGTGGGGGTTAGCATCAAAATTATGATTACAATAAACTTTGTGATTTAAGGGGAAGACATAAAAAGAAAAGGAAAGATGCAAAAACACAGAAAGTGATAAAATGTGGAAATTAGCTGTGTGGAACAAAAGTAAAATGGACTTACAGATGGGGAACTTGGATCTGAAATTGATTATTTTGTATTAGAAGACTTAGGGATAGCAGGTGCTAATACAGCAATATGTATGGAAGTGATAGAAGAAAGGGAGTAAATTAAAACAGGAAAGGAATAAAAAAGAATAAATGAGAAATTATGGGATGGTATTGGAGAGTGGAAAGTATTACAGCTGTCATTGATCATATAACCATGAATGACTTCTATAAAAGCCAGTCTGAATAGTGGATTCAATTTAAAAAAGAAGCATACAAGTGTTTTTTCAATTGCAAGATGATGTAATAAAGGAAGAGAATGTGAAGTATAGGATCATTTATGGAAATGTATTAGAGAATTGAAAGAATAATACAAGACAGTATTGTGATATGTAAAAATAAATATATAAAAGAAATCAAGAAAAAATATTAAGAAATTACTATTTAGGCTGAGATATTTATAAAGGAGAAGGGAGGAGGGGTCTATATTATATGTTCGACGTTGGAAAACTTTGAACGTTAAATAATCAAATGCAAATGTTCTAAGTTTCAAACATCGAACATATAATAATAAAAAAAAACTAACGGCTGTAGGCATGGGGCCAGGCCCCCCTGCACCCCCCAGACCCTTCGCTCTTTAAATATACCAACTCCGAGACTGCACTATAATGCAGTAAGAGAAATCTTCTCTTTACCGCACTATAGTGCAGTCTCACAGTTGGTATATTTAAAGAGCGGGGGGTATGGGGGGTACAGGGTGGCTTGCTCCCCTGCCTACAATAGTCAGGTAAGTTCCATTTTTTTTTTTGTTTTTTTTTATTATATGTTCGATGTTTGAAACTTCGAACATTTAAATTCAATGATTTAATGTTCTACGTTTTCAAACTTCGAACATATAATTTAGACCCTTTGGAAAAATAGTAAAGAAGGATATTGGTATAATCATGGAAATGAATAATGAAAAAGGAGAGGTAAAAAGAACACAAGAGCAAATAAGGAGTATTGTTGTAAAGCATATGGAAAGTATGCGTAAGATGGAAAATAAGAGATAATGAAAAGTAACAAAAATCCAGAATGAACTGCAAAAGAATTTGAAGAAGAAATTACTATTAGTGATTTGGATGAAATACTTAGGAAAGTAAATGTTGATTCAGTATCGCACTCAGATAGTATAGGGTATGGAATGCGCAAGAAATTAATGGATTGACAGCTGAATATGATGAAATAAAAAATGAGAGATCCATCACAGTAAGTAATCCAGATTATAATATTTTATGAGAATAATGCAAAGGAGAAAGAAAGTAAGGATAAGGGATATTAGGGAAGAAAGTATATAAAGAATAAAAGTTAAGGGACATCAACAATTGTTACTGGCTGTGAGAGAAATTGTGGATGATATAATTTAAAAGGAAGGATGTAAAACCCATGATAGGTGATATTAGCAAGGCATTTGATAATGTAGGACATGATGCTTTGTGGGATGTTATGGAGAAGTATGGAATAGGTAATAGAATTAGGAGAGTGTGTATGTCAGCATATCAAAATAATAGCTTGAGAGTATTAGGGAGTGGGTGGCTGAGTAAAAAAATATGCCTGAAGTGTGTTATAAGAAAATGATGTCTCATGAGTGGTGTATTGTTTACATTGGTAAATAAACGTGACAATGAGTAAAGTAGTTTATAAAATGAAAGATACTAGATATATGAAGAAAAGGAGGTGGTGATTTCAATAGTTTTGACATACACAGACAATATAGTTGTATTTGCTAAGAATAAAATATGGATGTGGGAAGTGGTGATTTGTCTTAATGGATGTTTATAAGAAAATGAGAATGACCTTGAATAAAGATAAAAGTAAAGGTTTGGGTGAAGTGCTGAAATTTGTGGGTGTATATTTTTCAATGCATGAAGTGTTTTTGCTAGGGATAAAATCTGGGGAAAATTATATAGTTGTGAAGTAGTGGGAGTGTTTGATAAAGAAATAAAAGAAATATGTTTTCTGTAGAGGATTTATAGACTAGGATTTGGGAAAAAAATTTTACCTAGTGAATTTGGTATTAATAGAAAAAGTTACATCTATGTCAGATGTTTATATGATCTCAAAAATATGAAAAGATTTGTGCAGTTGGTATTTTCTTTCATATGGGTTCAAGATTAAACTCAGTGAAAAGAGCTGTGTTGTATATCATTGAAGATGAAGGGACATTGGGGTTACTAAATCCAATTGTTTATATGTATAGAGTATTAAAGTGGGTAAAGGAAGAGAATGAGAATTTGATAGTGAGCATTTTTAAATATAAATACAAACATTCTGAGAGATGATGCAAATAAGAAAAAGAAAAAAGAAAGAATATGTAAATGAAATTAAAAGTTATCAAGAGAAAAAACACTAGGATGGAAAATAAAAATTGATGATACAGAGAAAGATAAAAAGATGTGGTATAATAATGTGATGAAGCAATATTACTATGTAAATCCTTGGAACCTTTTACCAGAAGTGATGAAAACCAGTAAGGTAAGTAAAATGTGGTGTACCAAGATAGTAGGGTGCCAGGATTTCATTTGAAAACTGATAATAAGTTACCAGTAAAGGGGAAATTGCCATATGTAAAAAAAGCTGAAACACTTAAGAGTGGTGAAACTGTGGAAAAAGTTGTGTATGTAAATTTTGTGAGAAAATTAATAACATAAACAGTATAGATATGCATATGATTATGTATGGATATTATAACAATAATAAAGAAGAATATGTGAGCACACCAGATATGAACTTATTTTATGTAATATGGTTATTTGGAATGAAAGATTGAATTAAATGTAGTTTAATGAGAAATGGATTTTAGTAGATATATTGCCAAAAATCAGATTATGGCTATGAAAGAAGGAGTGGGAGAGAATTATGGAAGAATAACAATCAGGATGTTATAAGACAAATTATAAATGGCAAAAAAATTGAAATGTGTATTTATATGTCTATAATTGTATATATTCTATAAATATGAATATTTTTTATATTGTGTTAAAGGACCTCTAGTGACTTCTATATTTCCTATGGGATCTTTCACATCCACCTGGGCAACCACCAAATCAGGCAGATGAAACTTGGACTTAACATCTCATCCAAAGTACAACACTCATTAGTGCAGTGCCTCTTTATGTTCTAGTGCAGTGTCAAAAATCATTCTATCTGGTGTGGGAACAACAAAGGCGAGTGTGCTACCTATTGTACCGCTAACACTGAAATGAAATGTGACTAGCTCATTTGCATTTAAAGACCTATGCTATATGTTTCACAATGATATCTAGAAGGAGGCATTATTATTGCATGTGTAAAGTACCTAATGTAGCCAGTTTTACAGTAGAAGTGAATAGGTAAACAAAAGTTCATCAGATGTTTCTAAATGAGTCCTGAGAATAATTACCAACCCCTCATCTAATAACCTGAAAGGTAATGGCAGGGAAATGGCAAAAGTTATCTTAAATAGGAAGAATTTGAAGTGTACAAAACTTGGAAAATTCAAACATGAATTCTTAAAGAAGCCTGAAGATAAACACAAATATATTGCAGATTACACACACCTAAGACTTAAATATACAGGTAATCAAAAATGACAGAATAAGCTATACAAGAAAAAGACACCATCTAGTTTTTTTAAAAATATCAATTCTGGAAAAGAAGCCTAGATTACATAAAGAAGCTACTTATCAAGGTTTAAGTAAATGGCAAAATGCATTATTACAAACAAGGCTCAAGTGCAAGTGAGACAATTACTTCAGGAAAGCTATAAAGTGAAGCAAGAGACTGATGACTTCCAACAAAATGTTTATTGCCCTGTCACCCTCATTGGCCAGACAAGTAAGCATGTGATGCTTCAACTAATTTCACAGGAGTTGTGTTGATGTAGTGCATGTATTCCAGGGTGTTGCAAAATGCCCATGTGCTTTCATCTTCATATTATTAACTTAATCAGAATGCAGTTTTACTCAAGTTAATCAAGAAACTCTCAATCTTGCGTTATAAAAACATTCAACGACTACCTTTAAGGGCACGTGTTGCTGCTAGTGACTGATCAGCAACTTATAGTGGCAATATTTAACCCAAAGATGGAAGTTCCAGTGATGATGGCCATCTGACTACAATAATGAGCTCTGGTCTTAGGGACTCGTCTCTTTATTTATTTATTTATTTATTTATTTATTTATTTTGTGTAGGTGAAAGCTCCTTATGGTGGAGCACCACTTGACTTCAGCTCACTTAAAAAGGCTAACTGAAATGCAGCTTTTGATAACATTTAAAAAATGCTATGCTGTTTGGCATTCTTAAAAAAAATTAACTGAATCTCTCATTAAACATTACTGAACCTATAGTACATCACTTCAAAGAGTTACACAACAAAGTGATCTAGATATAATATGTTAAAATATGTAAATGATCACAGCAATAATTCATCTACCTAAGACTATCATATAAATACTCAAGTCTACTTTCCTCTAGAAAAATGCTGGAGCTGAAAATGATAAGGCCCAAAACTGAATATTGCTTGCTGTTATTTGCACTGAAGTCATCAAAGAACACTCATAAGATTAAAGTGACAGCAAACAAGATCTGCAAATTCATATCCTTTGAAGGCCCCAGAGAATGCCATTGATACTCATTAAAAAATGCAGTTGGCTGCCAATAATAGCCAGAGCCACTTGGCTACTTTACTGCTTTATATAAAGACTGCTAAGCAGTTCCTATTGTCTACCACTGGCACTTACACTGTGATCCAAACTGGCTTTGATCATTCCCAGATAATGCAAGCTTTTCATCAAAACCAAATTTCACCAAAGCAAGAGTCTTTCCAATGTCTGCATCTGTATCATCTAACTTCGTGCCTCAAAATGTCCTGAAACTCAAAGAAATGCATACATTTAAAAAGGTAGGTACATATTCAGTTCCTTACAGGTGAATGCAAGTAGTGTTGTTTTGATATTGGCTAAAAAAAATGGTATCAAGAAGCAAATTCATTATTATAGAGACCGCCATACAAGTTACTTGGGTATTGCTAAAACTGCACACATTTTTGATATTTGTCAAAAAAGTGTGTAACTATTTTGCAACTTCCCTCCTTCAATGTCAAATACTTCTTTTTGCAACATGTGTATGTTATACACTTTTCAATTATATAGTGCAAAAGAAAGGTGATCCACTGTTGGAAAATTTGTTACCACCTAACTGTCCTGGGTCATGTCTGAAAAGTGCCTGACTACCAGGCCACCATCCTGGTCAATGAAGTAATCAAAATACAAATGGCATTTTGTTTGGGAACTAAACATCACAGCAACACTGATAAATAATCAAGGCTTATGATTGTGACAGACAAAATGAAGTACAATTGTAAGAATTCATTATATGTACTTCATTCAACAGTAGTACTGTACTTTTTTGTAACTGATATGCACATTCAAAGAAATATGGAAAATGAGCCTATATTGTCAGGTATTTTGCGCTACCATCAAATGGTTTCTGTACCATCATAAGTCAGTATTTCTGTAATTTACATGAATTTATGTTAAGAAAAGATCAAGTGCCTATATATATATATATATATATATATATATATATATATATATATATACATATATATACAGGGTTCCTATCAAAATCCTGAAACCAAAAGCCTGAAAATTCAGAATCCTGAAAACTCAAAATCCTGAAAGCCCAAAATCCTGAAAGACCAAAATCCTGAAACTCAAAATCCTGAAAACACAAAATAGACATACTACCTTAGGGTTAGGGTTAGGGTCAGGTCAGTTGGTAGATATTAGTGTCTTCATAGTGACATATTAGCATTATTTGTGTTTTCAGGATTTTGAGTTTCAGGATTTTGGGCTTTCAGGATTTTGAGTTTTCAGGATTCTGAATTTTCAGGGTTTGGTTTCAGGATTTTGATTTTCAGGCTTATGATGTTTCAGGCTTCTGAATGGGAACCAGTTGGTATATTTATAGTAAAGGGGTTTGGGGTCAAAGACCCAAGTTAATCTCATGTTTTAATGTACTTTTTTTTTTTTTTGTTGAAACAGCAATTTTTTTTCCGTTCTGACAGTTTGGTATATTTAAGTAAGCTTTAGTTTGGGGTCAAAGCCCCCCAATTAATCTCATGTTTTAATGTACATTTTTTTTTTTTTTGTAATATAAGCCCTATATATATATATATATATATATATATATATATATATATATATATATATATATATGTATGGGGACTTTGATTTGTGGCTCCTGTGTAGTCATTTTTCATACCCAATAGTTTATTACAGAGAGGGTGTCACCAAGTTTGGCCAGAGCAACTATTTTTGTTTATCAACAGGGAGATTCAGGATTTTGACTGCAACCTCTTGGCATAGTCAAGCAGTTCTATGTTTGCAGTGTATTGTAAGCTGAGAAACATTTTCTCTAGCTCTAACAACATAACATTACAGTTATCACTAGATACTAACCATAATTAAAAGTTTACCATAAGGGAACAAATAACACACTGGCAGCATGATAAAAAAGCAATACTATTCAAACAAGATCCCACTTTGAGAACAAAGGAGAAACAGGAGGAATAGTTCAAGGTCAGCACAAGGAATTACTTCTACAGAAGTAGTGGTGGATTCAGAAAATAACCTTCTAGAGAGGGTCATGGGTACAAAAATAGTCAGGAGATTAAAGACAGCACGGGGAAGATATTGAGTAATTTGCACGTGTTAACAGGAGTTAGTCTGTATATTAGCTATATCCTGTTGTTTATTCATTGAAGGATACACATACCTTTTGGCCATTTACCCCTCTATGTGCAATCACTGATGTTGTGTTTCTCATTAGCATACTCAAACTGGCCGTGTTGCAGCTCTCTGAAGTAGCATGAAGGAGTATGACTTGTACGGCTGTATTATTATGATACTCACATGGTCATTTTTCAATGTTTTGTGACTTGGAATGTATGGCCCAATCTGCTATCTACATAAATAATCCCATTTTTTTAAACTCACTCCTTAACTGAATCATTATTTCTTTCTTTTACTATGGTTTGGCTTTAAAAGTCTAACAAACAATGTTTGCATTGAATAATAGCTTTGTTTACACCTGTTCTTCTTTCTCACTCCTGTCATCACTACAAATAGCCTTCTTATTTTAACACCCAACTGCTTCAGCTCTGTGTGATATTTTACCATGAGGTCATAGGCTGGACATTCTACATTCTGCAGTACACAGGCAACAACACAAGAAAGTTGAATGGTGAATATAAAAATAATATTTAAGGACACAGACACCAAGCATGCAGTGCAACTTTTTTTTTCAACAGTGATACTTCCTGAGAGGTTTGAAAATGCTGGACACTGATTCTCCTGACTCGATGTACTGAGCTCTTGCAGTGAATCATTACAGAACTGCCAGTGTTATACATTTTGAAAAAGGGGGAACATTTTGCTTCTCAGAAAATGTCACATTTAGCTTTAAGCAACTACACTGAATGTTAGGTGAAAGAAGCAAAAAAAAGTACTTGGACTACCTTGTAAAATTTTAATAGAATGAATTCATTACTACTGATGGTTAATAAGTATCACATCAAGAGCTCTTGATGAATTAGGCTGAATTGTACCATGTAAACCATTCAGAATATTATGGCATCCTTGGGTTATTTTAATCTATGTTTAACACTGCATGCTTACTACATGAATGATCAATGGTCCTTCTGTTTAAATAATATATTTAGATATTCATAAAAATGTTTACAGTGACATGCATTCAACAGTATGTCCTGAAATCTGCAAGCAATCCTACCTGTTAAATAATAATTGTCAGAATGCTTATCAAACACCAGAACATATGAATACATCTCCCTGCAGATGCTTAATAGTGTGATGGGCAGGTTCCTATTACCAGATCAAAAGACCATAATCGCAAATACGAAAAGAGTGACATGGATTGTGTGAAAGACAGAAATGCCGAACATCCAAAACAGCGAACATTTAAATGTCGAAGTGTAATGGTTGGCCCATCTGCGGTATAGCTCCGTAAGGTAAGTGTGCAATAGATAAGACTTTAGGGTTAGGATGTGGGTTAAGGTAAGTGAATAGATAGGTAATGTATGTAAGATTTAGTGTAGTGTTAGAAGTAGGGATTTATTTTACTGTATGTATGTGTATTATTTATTTTTGTGAGTGTATGTCTGTAGGGGAAGTGTGCGGTAGTTACAGACCTTAGGGTTAGGGATGGGTTAAGAATAGTGCATAGATTGTTGTGTATGTGGGGTTTAGTGTAGTGTTGGAAGTAGGGTCTATTATTTATTTTTTGGGGTGTATGTCTGTAGGGGACGTGTGCGGTAGTAACGGACCTTAGGGTTAGGGAGGGGTTAAGGATAGTGCATAGTTAGTTGTGTATGTGGGGTTTAGTGTAGGGTTAGAAGTACGGTTTTGGTGCTTTACTTTAGGTTAGAAGTAGGATTTATTTAGTGTATGTATGTGGTTTATTTATTTTGTTTGGGTAGGTAGCATGTAGCGGGTGGTGGGGTTGGCCGACTATGACAGTTCGTTATTTTATTTTTCGCTGTTTAGTGAGTTCGGGATTTTCGCGGTTCACGTTATAGGTGTCGACATTTAGGTATTCGCGTAAAACATTTTTTGATTTGGTAATATAGAACCGTGATGGGCTATGCTGGTGAGTCTGTGACAGTATCTTGAATATTGCACTAATAACCAGCTGCAGTCATGCCAAAGTGAATGAAGTTATCAGAAAACTGTGTTTTAAAAGGGTGGTAACAAAAAATTCTGACACTGCTGCCTTGCATAGTGGTGTCTGCACCTTAATAGTAAAACAACCTGTCCAGAAGATCGTCTCAAGTATATTTATTTATTGGATGACTGAATGGTACTCTGGCTACAAAGCAGCATTTTCAAACATGGTACAGACAGCAGTACATAGTATTAAAACAAAATAAAAAATGAAATCATAGAAAAATTCACTAGTGAGACAAAGATTATGCAATTACATTAAAGATACAGTAGTATACCATACTTTACAAATAAAATGACTTTAGCAAGCATCTAAACTTGAGACAAGGAATCCCCCTTTCAAGGATATTCCATTTATTTAAGAGATGTGATCTATGCTGCTATTTAAAAGAAAGCTAAATTCTGATCTATAGTTGGAAGAATGCCATTTTGGAACTTGGCAGTTGTCCAAGAAAAATATTTATTTTCATACCAAATGAAACCTTCAACACAGCAAGCAAAGCAGGGACTTCAGTGGATTTGATGGGATCCTTTTAATTTCTATAACATGTACTTCTCCCTCAAGAAATAAACCGATTTCAGTATATGTGAGAAATAAGGCATACATCTATATGTGTATGTATATATATACATGTGTATGTGTAGATATCCCCCACACACACACACACGTGCACACACAGACACACACACACACACACACACACACACACACACACACACACACACACACACACGATAGGGAGTATGGAACAGTCTTAAAGGGTAAGTGTTTAGATGTCTTGGAAGTGGTGTAGTGCCTGTTACTGTTTGAACCTGACTATAGAAATACACTTAGAAACTGGCATTTGCACTTTTATATATAATAAAGTTTAAGAATATGGAGATACTATATATTTTCTAATGCATTTTAAAATAATACAGTTTTTATAAAAAATGTTGTGAAACTGTATTTCTGTTTTGACTTGAGATGATGTATCTTCTTTCAAGAAATTGTCCTAAGACATTAGTACATACATGTTTTTCTCAGTTTAAAACATATTCCCCACAAGCGTCAACACATACTGTATGTCTTAAGGCACTGCTGGAGTGATGTGTAACATAGCAGTATGATGAAACTGACAGATGTTTTTGTGACCTTCTCTGATTATCTTTCTCAGATTTTGCTATTTGTGTATGAGACTGCTGCAGAGTAAATTCCCCTTGATACTAGGGTGCAATGCCCTTGGTTATATTAAGTATAGAGGTGGAAGGGGTGTAGCCCCCTGCACTGACACTGAAGGACATTGCTCTTGTATAAATACAGGGTGTAAATTATACTTCTATATTTTTAATCAAGTGTAATTCACAGTCATGATGGTTTTGACTACAGCATGGAATCCTGTAAGTGAAGAATCATTACACAATTCCACATTCATAAGTAGTTTTACATTTACAACGTGCCTTCTTCATAGTTGCTGCACAAAATAACCTTTTGAGATGGATTAGTGTTTGCAAAAGTGATCTCTTTAACCTCTGTTCTCTCTCACTTTTAAACACTCTTAGGTACAAGGGAAGAATCAGTGCCACTTGTGTATAAAATTAGTGATCTTAGACTGTCTGTGCCAGTCTGTCTGCCCTTGTACCCACCTGTCTACTTATCTAGCTAAGTGCTTATATTAAAAAGTAGCAGTGCTGGAACATGTGAAGACATTAAGAAAAATGTCAATTTGTTTACAGAGCAACAGACAATTTTGCTTACATAAGCATATTATTCACTATTCTAGACTCATAACTACCAAATGTACAGTGCTCTCTTGTAACAGCAAAAAGTAATAATCCACAAAGGGGTCTCACAGCTACCATTTTGTAAGCCAAATGACTGAAATACCGAAAAGTAAAATCAAAAAAGTTTAAGTTGAAAATCTGGTAAATTAAACATGAGGTCAAAAGTTTGGTAATTATCAACAATTTTAAATCAAATATATTCATGTTATGGATGTCATTGCACTTATTATCCTCAAAAAAAGACTCCTTAGCCAAGATGCAAAATTAAGTTTTGTGACTGAATTACACAAGGGCAGTATCATGTTTCATACAATGGGTTTTCTTGAATGGCATGCTAACATCTGGACTCCTGTATTATCAAGTGTCAAAATTATGGATTTTCGCTGAAGTTCTCATAGCCCTGCTATTGGTTCTAACGTTCAATGTCTGATTATTCCCACAAGCTCACATTTGGAACTTTTCATACTTAACCCATGCTAAGTTGACCCCTACTGGCCTGCTGAACATTTCTTTTAATGCCTTTTGTAATGCTAGTTACCCTATAAATATGATATCAAGCTGTGTTTTCTCTAATTTCTTTATGGACTGATGAAGTCCAACAGATTAGACAAAAGCTCTCCCTATTTTTGATACTTCTCCTATAACAAAAATGGCAGTTTATTCTTTGCCAGTTCATTACATTTGTTTTATTTCACATTTGACATGATTTTCTTCATAAATGTCAGACTTGCACAGTCATAGCTTTTTCTGTTTGAAACTTTCATAAATCATGAGATTATGTTAGCTAATATTAAAAGACATGTACCTTATGTAAGCTGAGGACATTTGTTCAGCCCTGAGTAACATGTGTATGTATATGACAGAGTAGTATGGGGTGCTAAGGGTATGAGTTTTTGTTGCACACGCATGCGTGTGTTTGTGTGCATGTGTGTGTGTGTGTGTGTGTCTGTGTGTGTCTGTGTGTGTGTGTGTGTGTGTGTGTCTGTGTGTGTCTGTGTGTGCATGTGTGTATGCATCTGTGAGTGCACACACTGGCGCTTGCACACATGTGTATTTGTGTTTGTGTGTGTGTGTGTGTGTGTGTGTGTGTGTGTGTGTGTGTGTGTGTGTGTGTGTGTGTGTATGTGTGTGTGTGTGTTTATGTTTTCTTCTCTCTTTTCTAAGATGAACACAAAGCATACGTTTTCTTTACTAGAGTTACTAAGAGATACTGCAGTAGGATATTGCAGGATGGTGCAGTGGTAGCGTTGTTTCCTTACAGCAAGAGGTTCTCTGGTTTGATGCTCAGCTGGAGTACCTTCTGTGCAGAATCTGCATGTCCTCCCTGTGTTCATGTGGGTTTTGTCTGGGTGCTCTGGCTTCCTCTCACATTACAAAAAGACATTCATCTGGAGTGTTTCTCCCTGGGCCTCTGCTGAAAATTGGCTTCATTCCAAGTCTGACTTTCCCAGTTACCAAATTTTAAATAAATGAATAAAATCTCAGGCAGAGTAATAGCTAGACAGTCACATTTCAACAAAACTATTAAAACTAGCATGGTCAAACCTAGGCAACAAGCACTATCAGACTTTCCCTCCCCCAGAAGACCTATTAGTCCTCATTTCCTAGGTTTGCAAATCCAGAAAATGAAAATTTATTGACCTACCCCCTCCCAACCCATAACCAATGTCAGTATTCATTGCATGAGTTTAACAGGATGAGCTTTGATGTCATTGTTTTGTGTGTGAGTCACATCTTGTATTCTCTCTATCTTATTATACACACACACACATATGTATATATTTATATATATATATATATATATATATATATATATATATATATATATATATATATATATAAAGAGCCAGAGATGTCTACAGCTATAGCTATAAAGATATTGATATTCACAATATATAGAGAGATTAAATATAGATATAGGTATGCAGATATAAAGCTATATTTTACGCAGTGTACAGTAGCCTTCAAGCCATCATGTTTTTCACAGATGAGAGGAAACAAAAGTAGCCTGAATAAATATAATTCAGGTACAAAGATAACATGGAAACTCTGCACAAATACAGCAGGGAGATCACCTGTAATACCTACATACTTCTGAGCACAAACCTTAACTGCAGAACCCCCAATCACAGTGATGTCTATAAAATATCCAAGTACCATAACTACAATCCTTACTGATGTAGAATACAAGAAGAAATTACAGCGCTATACAATATGTCAATGGTTGTAGCATCTTGGAATATTGTCCCAGTAATCTCAGAGTTAGTGTCACTAACTCCCACTTTGAATGGGTAGAGGACTTAAAAGGTAAAAGCTTGAGTATTACAATTATTTTCTTTCTTACTGAATCACAATTAAGGTTTTTTTCCCAGTACCAGTACTTATGCTATAATAGCTTGCACTCTTTAGGGTGCTATACAATTGCAATCAGTTTATTTCATAACAAGACCCCTCACTTTGCCTACAGAACTTTTTATGGTTATTATTAATATCAAAATCAAATTAAACCCAAGTATCTTGCCATATAGACGTTTTACTTATATTTAAATGCAGTTAGATTTTCAGTCATTAAGTGATGATAAGCTTTTTCTAGTCTGAAAAGGTCAGTGTTTGATATACTAATGAGGAATTTGTTTATTGTGAATAAAGCTGTCACATTTTTCCAAGTCTTGTTTTAAGGTGGCCTATAATATCCAAACTACATTGTCCACTCCTGATGATAGGCTGTTATTATAGCAGATAACACCTAAACTAATATTTTCAAGTGCAAAGTTATTTGTGAGCATATTAAATGGGACAATGTTGTGGGAAGGGCATTTACACAGTTGCTAGCCAAATCTGACTATGATCTTCAAAAGGATCTCTGAACTCCCTTTAACCAATGGAGCTAGGAGCTACCAGGCAAGTCAAAGAAACCTACCTTCATCCAATGTCCATCTTGCTGGTCTTCACAGAATGAGCAAGTGACTTAATAAAGCTGAAGTCTTAAGTATATCAATAGAAAGTTTTTTTTTTTTTTGAAGTAACCTTAATTTATTTGCCTAAACATCAAGTGGCACAAGCAAAAAAGACGTGGTTATGCCATGGTTAGACTTAAAATCAAAATTTGATTGGAACTGTAGCCCCAAAGATATTAATACATTTGACAAAATGTAATTGATAAAATTTTGTAACATAATTAACTGTACAGTGAGCAGCTGTACATGCTAACTGCTGCCTAGTGAGATCAGGACACACAGCTTACAGACTAACTATATTTTCATTTGTACACCATGGATAAAAATTAATGCACAGAAAACTCCCAGTTAAGATGGAGTTGATCTATCAACACTTTTCTCTATCCTACCTACCCAGCCTCAGTTTTGAGGGACAACTTACTTGTGAGATTATAACTTGAACTGCATTTGGTTGCACTGGGGTAGCTCTACACCTCTAGAGTAGAGATAACTCTTCTATAGATGATACATCAGTTGCTAAAGAAAATATGGCTAACCCTTCCTTGGTTGAGTCACGCACAGCAGTATAAGCCATGTTTGCTGAAATAATGACAGTTTCATAAAATAAGCTCTACTCTGGCAATGTGCATGGAGAAAACCATGAAGAGGTTATGAGAGGTAGAAGACACATTGTCAGCAGACTCAGACCAGATAGCAGAGATGGATGCTTCTTTTGAAGAGATTCTACTGCTGTTAGCTGAATATGGAGTGAAGACATGTTATTTAGAGTGCACATTGGATGACTAAGAGTATCATGACCATCACAAAAAGCTGAGTCTTACTGCCATATCCAAGGCAGCAATGGCCAATAACTGTTTGCAATTGTTATCTGAATGAATTCTGAATAGTCAGAATCAAAAAGGGGACTTGATTACTTTGGAAAGAGTACATACAGTGTTTTAACCACAAGTACTAAGGTCCCGATTGTCAAGATTTATTTATAATACACATCACAACATATAGACAGAGAAGATCCTTTCAACGCATTGGTTAGGCAAGAAATTGCTCTACAATGATTAGAGGGATTTTTGTGAGCAGTACTTTTCAAACTATGGGCAACATTCAGATCCTTTGTTTATTTGTGTGTTTATTTATTTATTTATTATTTATTTTTCTTGTTTACTGTAGTAGCTAACTGATCTCAGTGGACCATTTACAAGCACAGTCCAGATAAATAAGACAACATAAGAAATGATCAAAGTATGTTTACAAATACAAGGATATAGTAAAAATATTACATATTTATAGATGCAAGAATATGCTGCAACATTTAGGTTCAGATAAAATAAAAGAGTCTACCACAACAAAATACACAAGGAAAATGGGTTCATACTTCCAACCTCCTAGATCAAGAAATGTGGACAAAGCCTAAAATAATTGGGGGAACAAAGGCTAAAAAATAAGGACATATTTTAAATATTGCTGTTATGATCTTAAAAAGATGCTAGAATAACAGGCATTGTGTTGGTGTGCATTTTCTGGAAGATATAAAGTCTGAAAGTCAAATGTATTTCATTATTTAGTGACTTCAGTCCTCAGTGATTTTCCAGAAAATTACACATTTTATGAGAAAAAGACCAAAAATATCTGGGTATTCTGCCAAAATCTGGATGCTTGAGGGGTATGGATTGGTTCCATGTTTGTAGAGCTTGACAGTTAAGTTGTAGTTATCACAAATGAGAAGACAATCAAAAGTATAACAATATAGCAAATTACTGAGAGACAAAAAGAATTACTAGAAGAGGTGTAGAACATATATAGCTGCAGAAAAAGATCCAAAAAGAATATAGAAAGAGATGCAGATAAAGAGAGGATGTAGAGGAATTTTGCTGAACTGGTGGTCAGTGGCGCCACCTTCACTGAGCAGAGTGACATAGAGAATCTCCTGGCTGACAAATGAAAATGGTGCATACCTAATACCTGGACCTGGGTAAGGCATTTGATACAATACCTCACTTTGGTATACTTGACAAACTCACCAAACTGGAGATAAACACCTACATAATTCTCTGGATTGCCATCTGGCTCACAGACAGGACCCAGGAAGTCAGGATCAGTGAGACCACCTCCACTTAGAGACTGGTCACCTGTGTGGTACCTTACTGCTCAGTGTTGGAACCACTCCTATTTGACATCTACTTTTTGAAGGTCAAGGCTAATGTCAAGGTTTTTTGGCTGACCAAGTCTGGAGATGACTACAAATTGGGAGCTATCATAGATTTCCTCCATGTCACAACTATTTTGCAAGAGGGTCTAACACAGACAAATGACTGGTGCCAAAGTCACAGATTAAAACTCGATGCTAAGAAATGCATTATAGCGCCTTTTGGAAAAATGGCCACCCAAGCTAGTTACTCCGTTGATGAATCACCCATAAAAGTTGGCCGGTTAGTCAGAGATTTGGGAATTTAAGTAGACAGTAATACGACCTTTGACCAACACATGTTCAAGGTAGTAAGAACATCATTCTGTATTGCCCACCTCATATGTAAAGGCATGGCATCCAAGTCCATGAAAGTCATTGTGCCACTTTATTCAACGCTTATCAGACCCATCATTGAGTATAATGACCCATTCAGTATGCATCTGATCACACATATGCAATAGCTGGATTGCCCACAAAGGTTCCATACCAAATGAATCCAGGGTATAAACACATTGTCCCGTATGGATTTTCTTAAAGCCAAATCTCTATACTTAGTCTCCTACAGGTTACTGAGAGGTCATCCTTTCTGGCATACAAGGCATCCTCGGCTGCAGCGTTGATGGACTTTTTGCACATTTACAAAGCAAACAGCATCAGAACCAGTAGATCCTAGGATTTAAAATTTTCTTGTGACATAAATAAGACATGCTGGTGAGACAGATATGTATCTCAGAGGATTCCCATGCTTTGGAACTAGCTCTCCATCGATGTGAAGCAGAGTTCATCCCTAACCCTATTTAAGAGCAACCTTGACCAATGGATGGGAAAAAACAAATTCACCCAGGGACAGTAACTATATTCAAACAAACATACCCCCCACACACTCATACAAAAATCCTTTAACAGACTTTCTAACTAACATAGCCCATGATACAGAGAGATATGAAATGGGTTGGGATGTGTGGCTAGGCTTATAAAGGCACTGTTCATTGTTAGCTTAGTATACACCTATGAACCTATGACTATATTTGTATATCATCTAGATTCAAATCATTCTCTCGAACTTACAAAATGTTTATGATGGAAGAACAGAGCTACCTCTTGCAATGTTTCAAAACATACCCAATGTCTGTTTCAAATAATACTGCCATAGAGATTCACCTACTACTGGCTTCCTACAGCTCTTGCATTGCAGTAATAGGTACGCCTATACATTTGCATGAGGGAGAAGCTGTCTGCCTCACTACCAGAAGTTTTCCAGTGAGAAAAAACTTTACTAGACATTCCCCACAGAATTTGTCACCGCTCTCAAAGGAAATTAAATACAAACTCAAAGGGTTTATAAAGAGGGTGGAATTTAGGCAGAAAAGCATCAATCAGGGAAGTTCAAGAAGCTACACAGTGAGCTATTAGAAGCATATTCACTTTCTACTAGAATAGAGATGGATAAATATATATATATATATATATATATATATATATATATATATATATATATATATATATATATATATATATATATATATATATATATATATGTGTCTTATAAAGTTGGGTGCACCCACAGTCAACTAAAAATCAATTTGTTGGACTTCATTCCATCAAAACAGAAGTATCTGGCTGCAAAGGTGAGGAGGCATTAGGTTAACAGGAAAATTAATACAATTATTGATCCAGCATCCAAACAGTTGCTTTCATCTCCTTTACAGATAATACAAATATTTATAAAATATTGTAGGGAATTATTGATTGAGATAATGCCCATAGAAAATCATCTCAAAAATGCTGTTGATGCTTTATATCTTCCCTGTCTCACTCAAGAGCAAAGTCAGAAAATTATTAAATCATTTACAGAGATTGATGTACAATGTCTTCTAAGAAAATTATCCAAAGGGAAATCACCTGTCCCTGATGGCTGCCTTTGGAATTGTACCAGTTTCAGGTGCTCCATGTCTAAAACTATTTCTTACCTTAGAAATCAGATTTTGTAACCAAACATATCCGTGAATCATGGAAGCAAGCTATTCACATATCCATGAATCATGGAAGCAAGCAATTCATGTTAGACATAGCCCCTCGCCAACCCTCTTCAAGCGAAATTTGGATGCGTGGATGGGAAATTGCAAATTCACCCCTGGGATCTCTCCTGTGTCCCTGCTAGACATAGGCACAGTAACTAATCTTAAAAGGGTAAACCGCTGCAGATAAACTGATAAAACCAAAAAAAGCAGCCACACCAGTCCGGAATCACCAAAGCAAGGAGCACGAACTCACAATGAGGTACTAACCACAATTTATTAACGTGCAAAATAAGCAACAAGCAACACACACGTTTTCGTCATGAAATACGACTTCTTCAGATAAAAAACATCCAACAAACTGCAGTTTAAATAATATCCACCCCTCATTAGTTCAATCAATCAATTATGTAAATACTATTGATAGGTGTGTAAAAAATGCATATTTGCATATATAAAATGAACATTTAACCAATGCATAAAATAAATAAAATATATATATACACATATATAAACATTCTACAGTTTAATAAATTAATAAAAACCATAAATGTTCCACTATTTATTCATACTTAAACCTTAATTAAATACATCTAGCTTTTAGCTTTAAATAGGGCACTATAGAAATAGATTCATTTAACCCAGGCGCTTTTGTAGCTTCCAAAAGGATCTGCCAGTAAGTTTCCCTATGTGCTAATCTGGCCTCCCAGGGTCCACCCCTTATGTCCTTTGGAACCGTTTCTATTTTGCACCATCACACTCAGTGGTATGTTTATATAATGCATTTGTAATTTTAAATTTGGCTATATCATACATGTGTTCATATATGCGCCTTTTAAATTGTCGCTCAGTTTTTCCGACGTAAAACGCCAGACATGTTTGACATATAGCCAAATAAACCAATCCACTAGACATACAGTTGTAGTAACCTGTGGCCTTAATGTCCCTATTTCGGCTCTCCAAATACAAATGACTTACACTACGTACTTACAGGATGAACAACACCCACATTTGTGTGTACCCATTTTCTTTCTTGAAGTCTGCAAAGCATGCTCCTGTTGTTCCAATAATCTTTTCATATTTTGTCCCCTTCTATATATAGTTTTTATCTGTCTGGCCTTAAATATATTTAAATCAGTTAATTCCTGGAACATTGACCATTCCTTCTCAACAATATTCCTAATGTGAGTTGCATTGCCACTAAAATCAGTAATAAAAGTAAAATTACCAGGAAATGTTCCTGTTTTACTCATGTGGGGACCACCATCAGCCCCCATATACATTTTTCCCAATATGGGACTAAACCTAGTGCTACGGGCTGCAATAACCTCTTCTTGTACTGATAATACCATTTCAATGGGATATCCTCTTTCCAGAAATAAAGATCTTAGGACTGCACATTCTGACCTGAGGTCCTCATCCGAGGAGGTCATTCGTGAAACACGAACAAACTGCCCCTTAAGAATTCCTCTTTTTTGGAAGCGTGGATGGGAGCTCGTGTAATGCAAATACCCATTGGAAAAGGTAGGTTTTCTATAAATACAAGATTTAACCCCCTTCCCCTCCTTAGTAAGGGTCACATCTAAATAATTTACACTGTCGTATGTTATTTGATGGGTAAATTTTAGAAAGGTCGTGGTAGTATGTATATATTCAATAAACTTTTCAATGCCACCCACAGGGCCATTCCAAAAAATACATATGTCGTCAAGAAATCTACAATAGTAATTCCAGTTATTAGAAAAGGAGCTATTCTTGACAAACTTCTTCTCCCATATATACATAATAATGTCCGCATAGGTTGGGGCACAATTGGCCCCCATAGAAACTCCCGAAACCTGATGAAAATATTCACCGGCAAAGAAGACAAAATTGTTTTTCAATACCAGTCCCAATAACTCAGTAATGGCATGAACATCATTATTAGTAATATGTGGGCACTCCCATATCGCTTCCTCCAACCACTCCAGACCTATATCACTAGGAATGACGGAAAAAAGATCGACCACATCAATGGTTAGAAATACTACTTCCTTTTCAAATAAATGGGATTGTATACTACGTAAGAAGGCCCAAGAGTCTTTAAGGATGTATTTCTGTCTTCCCCACAATTCCTTAAGTTTCCAATCCAAATACTTAGAAATATTATGCGTCTTGGAACCCTGGGCAGCTACAATAGGTCTCAGGGGCGGGTCCAGCGAGTTCTTATGTATCTTGGGTATCCCGAATATAGAGGGCACCCTTGGATCAGAATTGGAAAGAAAGGTATAAGTGTCTAATTCTATCACCTCTTGATCAAGTAAATCCTGAATGGCCAAATCTATTTTGTGGTAGGACAAGTTGATTTCATTGAGGGAAGCCGATGTATATTTATCATAGTCATGCAAGATGTCATACATCTTAGCCTGGTACAGATTGTTATCCATTATTACCGTCCCCCCACCCTTGTCCGGCTCCATGACCCTCAAAGCAGGATCCTTACTCAGTTTTTCCAATAAAGTTCTTTCATCCAAGGTTAAATTAGCCTTAAATCAATCCAAACCCAATTCCTTTCTGAACCTGTCCTCAATCCTTTGCTCCAGGTTTTTAAGCTGTGGATGAAGTGGGGGGTTAAAGGTACTGGATTTTCTTAAATGTAAACTAGGAGTCCCAGATATAGCTCCTAAAAGGTTTTCCAGATTAAGCTTACGTATAAATAGCTTCAAATCCAAGATGGCATGTACCAAATTACTACATCTATTGGGCACAAATTTGAAGCCCTTGGTAAACAACTGAAAACATGTACTAGAAATTGGAAAATCACTATAATTGTAAATATGATAATTATCCTTAATGTATAAGGAATACTGCCCTAAAGAGGTAATTAACTGTTGTTCACATTCTACCAGTCCTGTCTCCTGTTTTTCTTCCATGCTCGAGGAAACCCCCCACCCCCTCTCTGTTCCTGTGGGGCTCTGTCTAAAGGGTGGTAATCATCAATGGACTGCTGTCCCTGCTGGCGTATATGCTCAGACCTACGTAGTGCTGGCTCCCCTTCAAAACATTCTCCCTGTATTTCCTCGTTTGGAAACACTTTCCCCATTGGGTCGTCCAGAACAATAGGGTTAGGGCCATTTTGCTTAAATGGCTGCTCACTAACATGATTATATGTATGCCATCTATTGTGTGGAGGGCTAGGGTACTGTCGCCCCTCCTGGTATTCTAAAATGTCTCTCCTCAACTTCTTATATTTACGATTAAGCACTATCTCACAATGTTGGTCCACCCCCCTCCTTATATCATGATATTTAGCAGCATCAAAAAGTAAATCATCAGACATACATTTATAATAGTTAGAAATGTCCTGTTGTAACTTTAAAAGTTCATGACTATTTTTCTTTATAATAGCTTTGACAATACTCAAACCACATTGGTCAAAAGCTACAATCAAATCTTTATGAAATTCACTACCAGGAATTACCTGGTTGGGATATTTAAATACCCTCAAGCCCTTAGGCACAGTACCTTTATTTAGATTTTCAGTCAAGTATAAATTATCCAGTTCCAAAGTTTTATATCGGTAGAGAGCGTTTTCAAAAAGGCGTTGTGTCTCCAAATAGGTACATCCCACACCTGCACGGCTGGTGTTATGTTCCTCATACAAAAATTTTGGCTTGGTTAGCATCCATTCCGTAAACGTCGAGGTAGGATGAGCGTTGCCCTCGTAATCAGAACCCCTAGGCACTTCCGCACTCGGGTGCAAAGCAGTCTCACGCAAGACTGCCGGAGTACAATTAAAATCAGTTGCACTACAGTTCCCTTGCTTCGCATTCACTTTTGAATGGACTGTACCAAATGAATCACCAGTTGTAGGGGGAAGATTTTGAGAATGGGCTACCAATTTTAAGATATTACGTTGTTCGGTAATAATGTTGTTAATACCTAGCCCAATAGGTGTAAGTAAATTGATGAGGGTGGTCAGTTGACCCGTGAGTTGAACGAACCCGTCCCCTTCGGACCTGGATCCATCGGCAGGTATAATTCTCTGTCCCTCCTGCCCAGAAGGAGAGACCGGGCTGGCTGCCATAACAGTAACTCCAAAAAGAACAAACCGCTGCAGATAAACTGATAAAACCAAAAAAGCAGCCACACCAGTCCGGAATCACCAAGGCAAGGAGCAGGAACTCACAATGAGGTACTAACCACAATTTATTAACGTGCAAAATAAGCAACAAGCAACACACACGTTTTCGTCATGAAATACGACTTCTTCAGATAACATCCAACAAACTGCAGTTTAAATAATATCCACCCCTCATTAGTTCAATCAATCAATTATGTAAATACTATTGATAGGTGTGTAAAAAATGCATATTTGCATATATAAAATGAACATTTAACCAATGCATAAAATAATCTTAAAAGGGTACCTTCTGTGACCTACTTTACAGAGGCTCAGTAGGCTAATCTAATAGGGAGGCGGAAGCCGAATACACTGTGGCTAGGCTTATAAATGCCCTAGGGCAGATAGCCTAGTATCTGCCTATGAACCTATGAACCTATGAACCTATGACTAAGATCATACTATCTTAGCATGGTAAACAACCTGTTAAGGTTAGTTCTTACAGCCCAGTATCTATTTTAAATCACAGTTTTAAATGGTTCACGACCCTACTGGCAGAAAGAAAAGCTTCTATAGTTCTCAGTTTAATTCAGATGGATCAGACAGGATTTATATACATCATCAATCTCAGAAACATCACTTATATTGGATAATGCCACTCAGTATAAGAAATAGTTGTTTCTTACTAGCCTGGATGTGAAGAAAAGAGTTTGGTTCATATACTCATAGGTATATACTAGGCTAACGATCACCAGAGCTTTTTTAAGCCTAGTCATGCATCTCAAAAGTATCCAAGAAGTTGAATGCCCTAAAGGTTATTTCAAGGGGTATGTGTAGGCTATGGTATGAGTGTTCAGACATTTACAGGTTGTTTCTGGTGAATTTCTGATTTCTCATTGACTGGTCCAGGTTACACTTGAATAGGGTCAAGGAAGAACTCTGCTTCACATGGATGGGAATCCTGTTCCAAAGCAGGGGTATGCCCTGATAATATACCTGTCCCTCCAATAGGTCCTATTTATGTCACAAGGTTTAAGTTCCTTGATTGGGTAGTTTAGATGCTATTCGTTTAGCATATATGCAAGAGGTTCATCAGAGAGTCATCCTGGGATACCTTGTATGCCACAAATAGATCACCCTTCAATAGTATGTAGGAGACAGAGTATGGAGATAGGGCTTTGAGGCGATCCATATAGGACATGTTGTTAAAACCATGCATTATTTTTGTGAGGAACCTCTTTGGAAATTCCAGTTGTTGCAAGTGCCTGATGAGGTATATACTGAAGGGGTAATTCTAATCAAGCATAGGTCTGATGAGGGCTGTGTAGAGTGGAACACGACTTTTGTGGATATAAATGCCGTACCCTTGCTTATAAGTTGAGTAACATAGAATGATTTCCATACTGCCTTAGATATATGTTGTTTGAAAACCAGGTTACTGTCCACATATGTCCCAAAATCACTGACTCAGCCTACTCTTAGGGTTGTGTTATCAATGAGGTAGTTTCCTGGGGTAGCTGACTTCCCAAAGCGTACTATTATGCATTTCTTGGCAGTGAATTTTAAACCATGTCTTTGGCACCAACTATTTGTCTGTATTTGCCCTTCTTGTCAGATATTAGTGTCTTGTTGAGATTCTAAGACTGCTCTTAATTTGCAGTAATCTGCAAACTTGGTCAGTCAGAGGCCCTTGATGTTGGCCTTGACTTCCGAGAAGTAGATACCAAAAGGGAGCGAACCCAACTCTGAGAGAGGTCATAGTGACTAGACTCTTTGTGGAGGTGGACTTCCTATTCTAACTTCCTGGGTCCTCTCTGAGAGCCATTTGGTGATTGAGCATGTAAAATAGGGGTTTATGCCTAATTCACAGAGTTTATTTACGATGCCAGAGTAGGGTACTGTATCAAATGCTTTGGCCAGGTCAATGTAGGTAATATGCACCAGTTTGCCCTCATGCATTGCCTTGGGGTTCTTCACAAAAAGAAGTCTCCCTGACTAAATATGCATAATCAAACTAGGTTTAATCCAGTAAATGGAGATTTCCAATGTCACTATTACTCATTTTCATGATAATTTATTCCATGGCTTTGCATATTAGACTAGTCAATCTAATGGGTCTGAAGTCTCTGGGATCCATACAAGGCCCGACCTTATGCAGAGGGACAGCTATTGCAGCTGTCTATTCATATGGCTCGAAACATGAGTGGTCCTGATAGGTCATGTTTAATGCTATTTAGGAGGTATCCTGGGATATTATCAGGGCTCATCGATGCAGTGTTCTTTGGGCCTGGAGAGTGCATTTAGCACCTCTTCCCTTGTGATGGTTAGAGAAATTATGTTCAGTGTTATTTCTTGAGGGTTGACTAGGGGAAGGGGGTAAAATTGGAGCTGATTTTGTTAGACAGCAGATTTCCCATATCTTACCACTCCATGTAGGTGGCTCCATTAGTGAGGGCTAGGTCTAGTACTTTGATCCCCCTAGTGGGCATGTAAACTGTCTGATCCAGGGTGTTAGTGTTTACAAAGTTCAAGAATCCCTGGGCCTGTGGGTTTGTGGTCATGAATGATTCCCAGTTTATAGTGGGGTAGTTCAATTCGCCCATGAATGTGGCATTGGTTTGAATGGTGAGTGTATAAATAAGTATAAGTTATGGGTTTTCTGGTCCATACAGGGGAAACCTGTTGTTGGCAAGAATATGGTATGGCAATTTGCCTATGGTAATTTGGATGTTGAGAAGCATAAGCTTGTCATCCTGTTTGACAAGCCTTGAGATGATCTTGTTATCAATGTAAGATCGAAACACCTCCAGCTTAAATGTGGAAGGCATTCTAGCCTTGCACTGCCAGGATGATCTTCACAACTTTAAACCATATATCAGTAATTGCACTGATGGCTGCATTTTCATTGGTGAAGAGAACTTGATGGGAATGGAGTTTCTTGTTTAGACTCCTGGCTTTGAGCAGTAACACCTTTAGATTCTCTAAAGGTTAGCTGTGCTTTGTTGAAGGATTTGTCAGTTTGCAATTACCTATAAAAGGCATTATGGGGAAGGCAATGTTTTAGCCAATATTGAAAAGGACATAAGAGATATGTGTAGATTATCAGCAAAGCAACATGTCTGTCAGCCATATCCTCCCATGCTGACAAATATTGATTCCCCCTTGGAATAATACCAGAAGCTAAGCCAGTCATTAAAGTGAATCATATTCTGTCACATTGTAGTATCATCCTTAGTGAAGGTAGAATGCTTCTCAATGCTAGGCTCATACCTGCCTGGGACACATAGTCTGAGAGCTCCAGAATGTCTCTCATCATGTAGTCCAGGGAGGTACGTCTTAGATTATTTACACCCACATGGACTATGACAGTCATACTGGTGCCTGTGGTCTAATGACCTGAGTGCATGCATGATCTGGTGAATCCTCTTCCTGATAAGATAAACTGCAGCATTTTATTTACAGTGCTGGAAAAGCTAGGATTTCACTCCACAATTCACTGAACTGGTAAAAGCACTGTATTTGGGATGTAAAATCAGGATTAAGTCAAACAGCATTATGTCTGCTGAAATCCCATTATCAAGAGAGACAAGAGAAGGATGTCCTCTTTCCCCACTCTTATTTGCTATATATCTAGAGCCCTTGGCTCAAAGATTGAGAGCTAAACAACGACTTCTTCTTCTCTTTTGGCTGGTCCTGTTAGGGGTCACCACAGCGGATCATCTGTTTCCATTTCTTCCTGTCCTCTGCATCTTGCTCTGTAACACCAACCACCTGCATGTCCTCTCTCACCATATTCATAAACCTAATCTTAGCCCTTCCTCTTTTCCTTTTACCTGGCATTTCCACCCTTAGCATCCTTTTCCTAATATACCCAGCATCCCTCCTCAGCACATGTCCAAACCAACGCAATCTCACCTCTTTGGCTTTGTCTCCAAACCGTCCAACCTGAACTGACCCTCTAATATACTGATTGTTAAACCTGTCCATCCTCGTTACACCCAGTGCAAATCTTAACATGTTTAACTCTGCCACGTCCAGTTCTGACTCTTGCCTTTTTGTCAGTGCCACTGTCTCCAACCCATATAACATAGCTGGCCTCACTACCCTCTTGTAGACATTCCCTTTCACTCTTACAGGTACTTGTCTGTCACAAATCACTCCTGACACTCTTCTCCACCCACTCCATCCTACCTGTACTCTCTTCTTTACCTTTCTTCCACACTCACCATTACTCTGAACTGTTGATCCCAAGTACTTAAACTCATCCACCTTCACCAACTCTACTCCCTGCATCCTCACCATTCCTCTATCCTCCCTCTCATTCACACACATATATTCTGTCTTAGTCCTACTGACCTTCATTTCTCTCCTCTCTAGAGTATATCTCCACCTCTCCAGGGTCTCCTCAACCTGGTCCCTACTCTCACTACAAATCACAATGTCATCTGCAAACATCATAGTCCACGGGGTTTCCTGTCAAATGACATATGCGGAGAACAATACAGAACTAAACAACGACTATCATATGAAATTAATAATACTCAAGTAGTATTGGCCATTTACACAGATGATCTCCTGGTTTATTTGAGTAACCCTGAAAAAGAGCTGGAACAAGGTTATGAAGAAATTATTCTCTTTGTTTTCAGGATATAAGGTGAACAAAACAAACTCAGTTAAAATACATTACTCACCTTCATCAGAATTTGTCAGTAAATTATCTCAGTATGATTGTATGACATATTCAGGTATTACATTTTCAGCTATGTTAGTGGAGTTTATACAAGTGACATATGAGGCAATAATTAAGAAAGTTATAAACTGTCTTCTGCTATGAATAGGATTGCATTTAGACGTCCAGCATTAAATTACAGCAATCAAATTGTGTATTCACCTATAATTCTGTATGTGGCTCAAGCTTTCCCTACAAACTGACAGAAAGATATAATTGGAAAAACAAGACAGATGTTAGCCTTTTTATCTGGGTAGGGAACAGATCTAAACTATCTTGGGAGCTTTCATCTATTTCATTGGAGCTGGTCTGGCTATCACTTTCTTATTTTGACCTTTATATCACGGCAGCAAACTAAAGTTGTTATAGAAGTTGATTTCCCCTCAAGTAGTAGCTGGTTGGATGCAGTTATTAAAATGCTAGATGAGAGGTGTGAAATCATTTTATAAATTATTGAAACCCACCAAACTGTCATTGCATAGATTAAGAAACCTCATTCTCATGAAAACTACAGTGTGGTTGACTGATTACACAAAATGGCCTCTTGACTTGAATCACTCTTCCAATTGTTATATTGATGCAGTGGAGGCCAGGTACCTATGGAAATAGTGGTAACTTTAAAGGTTATGCCTCAATACTGTACCAAGTGCAACTGCTGGATATTGATAGTCCTGCCAACTGGCAAACACTGAAACATTTCATTTGTTTTATTAAGCAATGGGTAGAGCTGGTGATCCAGATGCTTGTAACTGCAAAGGTGGGTTGGGTTTCAAGGAGCAATGGTATCTTTGGATTAGATGGTGGGTGAAATTTAGAGAAGGTAAAATACCACAGAAGGGAAATATTTAGCCATTTATAAAATAATCTGGGTTTTAAAGGAAGATGTTGCAATTAAAAATAGATGTCTTTGGGACAGTGAGTTAGGACTAAACATTTCAATAGGTTCCTAGGTCTATAGATATTTTCTAGGTTATTGATCTGTGAGGATCTTAAGAACCCTACACTTACATCCCATGAAGTTTTGCCCTTATATTTTGCATATGAATAACTCATTATTATTCTGTTTCCCAGCTATGCCAGAAATGCCAGGAAATTTAGATCCTTTGGTTGGTAGTGCTTCTTCAATTACTTCTATACTCCAGTTAGACTAGCAGCCTCTTCAGCAGTTTCTCCAATGTGTTAGTGCTGCAAGGAGTGGGTATCTGGGACCTGCAGGCATATTTTCTGGTATTGCTCTGAAATGGATCTGCTTAAGTTAGTTTATGCAAAAACAAGTTACAGCAATGGAAGGTGGTAATATTCCTTTCTCTGTTCCTCTTAGACTGAGATCCAGAGGCACTTTTACATGTCTGAGACTCTTTACTGTTGTAGCTAAAAATATTGTACCATGATATGGGAAGAAAAGGAGATAAGTGCTGAGGGAAGATTTCTTGCAACTGTTGAAGGAGGTATATACACTCACATCCTCTGTACTGAATACCAAAGCTAAGAATCAGGTGAAACAGAAATGGGCACTTTTTGAGTAGGCTTTTCCTGGAGTCTTGAATATTGGAGAAGATGATGTCTGCATATTAAGCCTGAGGTTCTTTTAATAAGCAGACTGGCAATTTAATTAGTGTCAATGTTTCAGAAAAAGACTGCAACCTTACTTGTATATATTTTTTATGTGATTAGTTAGGTTTTCTTTCATTATTTCCATGGTACTATTTTATATTCATATATTCATAGGTGTTTACTAGGCTAACAACCACAAGGGCCTTTTTAAGCCTAGCCATGCATCCCAAATTGCTGATATCCTTGATAAGTGTAAGCATGGGCCTGGGAGATGAACCATTTACCGGTTACCTCGGTCTGTTAGAGACATAGGTGCCAAACGAGGGATGAATTGTCAGTTTCTCATCCAATTGTCAAAGTTGCACTTCAACTGGGTTAAGGAGGAACTCTACTTTACATGGATGGGGAGTTTGTTCCATAGATGGGGTAGCCTCTGGAATACATACTTATCTTTCGAGCAGGTCCTGTTTATATCACAGGCAAGGTTTAAGTCTTTAGAATGGGTAATTATGTTGCTGTTTATTATGTGGATATGCAGGAGGTTCATCATACTGGGTCTGACAATGCCCAGTATGCCAGGCATAGATCTCCCCTCAAAAGCCTGTAGGAGACAGAATACAGAGACAGGGCCTTGAGGAGGTCTGCATAGGACATATTACTTACGCCCTGTATTCTTTTAGTGAGGAACCTCTGTGGACGTTCTAAGTGTTAGATATGCCTGGTTATGTACATACCAAAGGGGGCATTGTACTCAATGATAGGTCTGATGAATGCCAAATACAGTGGAACAATGACTTCCTTGGACTTAGATGCCATACCTTTGTTTATAAGTTGCACAGCGATTTCCTCACCACTGTAGTTACATGATGATCAAAGGCTAGATTACTATCTATGTGTGTCCCTAATCCTTGACTACTGGGTCAACTCTAAGAGGTGTGTTGTCAATATGATAGTTACCAGGGATGGATGACTTTCCAAAGGATACTATTATACATTTCTTGGCATTTAGTTTTAATCCATGGCAGTGACAGCAGTTGTTTGTCTGTATCAGCCCCTCCTGGAGAACATTTGTGTCAGTGTGAGATTCAATGACAACTCCTAATTTGCAATCATCTGCAAATTTAGTCAGCCAGAGACCACTGACATTGACCTTAATTTCTGAGAAGTAAATGCAAATAAGGAGTGGTCCAAGGACTGATCCCTGAGGTACTCCACTTGTGACTGGCCTCTTTGTAGAGGTGGATTCCCCAATTTTAACTTCCTGAGTCCTGTCTGTGAGCCAGTTGGCTATCCACTGGGTGACATATGGGTTTGTACCTAACCTCTTGAGTTTGTCAACAATACCCAAGTGGGGTATTTTGCGAAATGCCTTAGCCAAGTCAAGGTAGGCAGTGTGAATGACTTTGCCCTCATCCATTGCATTGGTGACCTTCTCAAAGAAGTCCACCAGGTTGAGTAGGCATGATCTGCCCTTGACAAAACCAAACTGGGTTGGGTACAGTCTGGAGGTTTACTATATCTCTATTGATCATCTCCATGATAATTCTCTCCATGGCTTTACATATAAGACTAGTGAGACATATGGATCTGTAGTTTCCAGGGTCTGTAGATGGCCCACCTTTGTGCAGAAGGATGATTGCTGCCTTTCTTCATTCATGAGACATGAAGTCTGTTTGGCGTGTACAGTTAAGTAGTAATTCCAGAGGCCCTGATGGTCATGCTTCATGCTATTAAGAAGGCATCCTGGGATATTGTCTGGGCCCACTGATGCAGTGTTTTTGGTCTTAGAGAGAGCATTAAGGACCTGTTCCCTAGTGGTAGTAGGGGGAGTTATATTTGATGATATTTCCTGAGGGAAGGTTAAGGGGGAGAGAGGGGTAAAGTTGGAGTTGAATTTATCAGCCAGGAGATTTGCTATATCTTCTGGCTCATTATAGGTGGCTACATTTACAATGAGCTCTGCACACAATTGTATATTGCCTTTGAGATTGCGGACATAGCGAAAGAATGTTTTCTGGTTGTCCAAAGCCTGGGAGGCCAAACTTACCTCAACTTTGGCTTTGGTAGACTTTATTTGTCCTCTGAGTTGTTTGTTTAGTTTCATGAGAGTGATTTTATCCTGCTGGGTACTGCACCTCCTAATTTTTGCCATGATTTTCTTCCTCCTGTTATACAGCCAATTGATTTTGTTATTTCATCAGTGTGGCTTGTTTTTTCAGTTTGTTCTGTACTTCTTCCTGGTGGGTACAGCTGCCTTAATGCAGCTATTAACATGCTTATACAGAGTTTTTGTGAACAGTTCTGCATATTATTGTACCTGGTCAGTTCTCATTTTGTTGTTTAGATACTTCAAAACTAGCTTGTCTTAGTATAAGCTCTGCATTAGTGATGATTTGGTACTGCTCATTAATTGTTCAATATGTTGCAATAAAGTTGTGCTGGATGTACAGGGAGACATAGATTATGATAAATACTAGTGATACAAAGGCTTCCATTCCACATTGAAAATTGTTGGGTAAAGTCCATCCATGACTAAGTAGCCCTCACAGGAAGTTTTTTAGTTTTATTTTGGTTTCATCAAAAATAACTTTCTATTACTCTCAATGGCTGGGATTTGTGGACAAGCACTATGTACCTGTGCAGTGTTAACTTTTAAACAGTTCACTGTATGAAGAGCCAAACAGCTAATCAGATGTATTCGGCATTAAGTAGTGCTGGCAGAGCGAAAGGACTGCACATTTAAAGGGAGGTGCAGCAATAGTGACATAAACAGCACTAAGCTGTTCTTTAGCAGGAGCAGAGCTACAGTAGCACACATAACCAGTGAGATGGACATCACAAGCAAGGCACAGATGTTCAGCCGAGTAACTGTCACTCATAAGTGCATCATACCACTGCATAGCTACATGTAGTGCCCATCTGGCACAAGAAGGGCATCATCAGAACCACCAGGGAAATGTGAGTGTGCACAGCAAAGTGACTACTTAGATAAATGTGAAGAATAATAGGAGCTAGGAATGTAGGAAATGTGAGAACATTGTGCAGAAGAAAACACAGAATAGTAAATATAATGTATGAAATGTGCTGGGGGTGTTGGAAAACAGCACATTTTGTAAATTATACAAATAAGAGTCAGACAGCTGGACAGAAAACATGGAACAGAGATACAGACAGACAAGTGCACTGTAGCCACTAAAGGTGGGAAGGGGAGACAGTGGATGGACACATAGATACAGAGGGTTGACAAATGCTGACAGGGAGAGTTGGACTATGAAAAAAAAATGGGGGATGACACATATAGAGAAGAAAACCTTAAAATGGGGAAAGGGCGGGGTCCTGTTATGGTTACATGCTAGGATAGCCACCCGGGCAGTAAACCCAAACCTCACTCACTTGGGTGGCCAATGATATGGGTTGCATATTCAACTGACAGTTATATGAGCAAACACATTCACAGTTGTATGAAAAACCACCAAGTAGCTGAGTATAAAGATAGAATACCACAAACAAACAGGAAACAGGATCCAAAAAGTATCTTTTCTTCTTTAGCGCCTCAACTTAACCAGTCTTCAAGAAGTATACAATACAAATGACAAAACATTCCCCTTAAATACCCCACCCTAATCAAACAATTAAAACATCAATCAACTAATTAAATTAAGTATTTCCAATTGATTTCACAGTTAAGGCCATGTGGAGACATAGCATTATACTTTAAAATAAATAAAGATTCCTTAAAAAGTAATTTATTCTTTAACATTTCATCATCACCTAATTTAACAAAAACTTTATCTAAAATAGTAGCTTGCAACAACTTATACCCCAGGATTCATGAAGCTTGGCGCAAAGCCGGCGGTAGGCTTGCACCGACAGTGCAACGTGAAGATGGCGCAGTAGCGCCAAATGCATATTAATGAAGGCGCGCTGCCGCCACAGCCACGTGCATAGGAAAGGAGCTCGAGTGCATAGGGCATGTTGAAGTGCTGCACGGAGGCGTGGAAATGCCAGCTGTTGATGTGCAACCTAAAATGCTTGCATATAACAACTTGCAAGATAGTAATCACATCTGTCAGTGTCCGTGGATACTGAAACGTATGCAAAGCATGCAAGATAGCTCCTGTGAACACAAAATGAAGAAGCAAACACAAATGCACGGTAGGGAAGAAAGGGTCCCAATCCCGCAAACAAATGACATGGAAAACCATGTGCCCATAGTCCAACGCAGTGTAGATAGCTATACCAAGTGGAAGTGAAATGCATCATATGTTAGCGCGCCGCCAGTAGGTACGTCCAGCCTAATGGTTAGGGTCACCAGCTGACCCATAATGTGAGGGAGGGTACACAACTGGGCAGATGTGTGCATAACAAAATACATGATAAATGTACATACCTAGCGACTGTAGGACCGAATCATATCCCACAAGGCATGTAATAGTCACATACAAAAGGTATGTCCGTATTTCACATAGCAAATGTGACAGGAAATAGAATAAGCATGTAAACAAAACAGGAGCAGCATATAAACTGCTACAACAATAAGGCAACATGTAGGCCGAAAGGAACGGTATTATCCATACCGTTGACTGTGGGTACGTGCTGTCCAGTACATTCAGATATGTGTCTGGAATATATCCCATCCTGGACATAGGAAAAGGTGGCACCCTACCAATGATTAGAACAGTCTGCCAAAATCCGCACATCAGCGGTACAAGCCGAACTTGTCAGGATGTGTCACAGTTGAACGGGTATTACCCGGGTATACCAACCATGTAATGAAAGTTAAGTATGGATGTGTACCTATGTGCTTGAGGTATAGCATGTGGAAAGCAAACATGGCAGGTTAGTCCACACAACCATACAGGTACCTGACATATGTAGGGTATGCAATGTGTTACTCTGCCAGTGTCATGGGCCAACAACCAAAGCAGTGATGTATGGGGTGTCAGGAATATGTGTGTGTGCGGGGGTGGGTAATGGTACAATCCTCCAAGGCGATACTGTGTCGTATGCAGAATAGGTGAACCGGAGGTGTATGAGGGAGCAGCGGGTGAAGCAGAAAGAAACACAAAAACATGTATAAACATCTGCAATATAACCAGACAGGCCATACTGTAGAACACAATCCCACAAACATATGAATATTAAAATGTGCGATACAAATGTATAGACATGTCATCGGCACATACCCACAGATTGGTCCTGATGGAACTGGCCATATCAAATGCAACACACTTGGATGCATAATGGACTACCCAGTATCCCCTCCACATCACACAACCCGCTCCCATACCTGAACTTCCACCAAATCCAGCCATACTTGGCCTACTGGTTTGGTGCAGCCACATCTACACATAGTGACCACTACGCATATGTAGTAGGTAGTGTCACCCTAGGCAGTTTCAGGATTGCACACTATGTATCCCTTGCATGTAAAACCCCCAGCACATTTTCATAATGCCAGAAGAATGTTCGGTATTTGTCTTGTTTTGGTCTTGTTCAATTTTTGGGATATCCCTCATGGGATAAGTAACCTGTGTAAACATTAGAATGGAAGACACGAAGTCCAGTTCTGTAGATATCTGGACACAAGTTTGAATGTGCAGTAGTGGTGCACAACACTGTCCAGCCCTAGATGGTCATGCATAACCTACTACCCAGGATCAAACACCTGCCTGTGACGCACGTGTCCCGACACGAATAAGCGAGAGAATATATTGCACACATTCACATAGTGGCACATGGTATAAAGGTGATGAAGGCACTGACGTAAACAGGATACCCCTGATCTACTGTGTGAGGGACAATTAATGTGTGTGTAGGTGTGACCTGAACAACAATGATACAATGCCAAATGTCCTGTGATCGTAGGAAATAACTATGTACCATACTGCATGTAACAGTTGCCTAAAGCGGTCACGTCAGGATAGAATAAACGTAATTTGTACAAGAAACAGACAAACAACAAAAGTGCCAAAGGTATAAGGCTCACAGCTAGGAAGCAAATGAATGTTCTAAACCTGCACTGACCGTGGCTATGTGTTGGCCCAAACAATCTGGTGTCAGCAGTAGGGTTATCATCTGTCCCGCTTTGCGAGGGACAGTCCCTCTTTGGACAGTTGTGTCCTGACAAAATACATTACAAATGGAAAATGTCCTGGGATTGTAGGACATAATTATGTCCCTTATGTTATGTAATAGTTGCAGAAAATAATTATTGCAGTATCTACAATGCCTAAATGTTACAAGAAACAGAATAAGCAACTAAACCGCTACAACAATAGGCTTTTATGTAGGCAAATAAGTAAAGTTCTATCTGTTGTACTGACCGTGGGTATGTGTCGGCTTGTAAAAATCTGATGTGTGTTCCAAAAATGTCCCATCTTGGCCATTTGAAAAGGTGCCAGCCCTAGTCCCCAGAATACATTCCAACCTGTACATATGACAATGTCAACGATACCAATGGTCAGAGCATTCGCACAATAACTGGCCAGCCTCTTAACCACTCACAAAGCCAGTGACCTTTGGAGGAAAGGTGTTGAATGAGAATGACTACTTACAACAATGAAGAGTAATAGATGCATTTAACTGCAGAAAATTAGTAGGATTACGAATCTGTCAACACGTTCCAAGTTAATAGTACTAATATGGTCGAAGTGTCCGTGAGTGTCCCTGAGTTGTCATAGCCTTGTCCCTGTCACTGTAGAAATGAGTCCCCGAGTATCAGATAGGTCTGTACACAGAAGTACACCAACCAACTGTCACATCTGTTGACAGGACTATTGCATACCTGTAGTGAATTTATAACAGATGTCCAGAATAATATTCATTGTATCTATAAATGAATGAAATAGTCAAATGGGAAGGGAAACACATGGAAACCACCCCCTAACTTGCATTACGTAGTGGAACCACTCCCCGACCTAAATTATGTAGCGCCGACCCAATAATGTGGTCAGAGGTGCCCAAACACCTGCATCTGTAAACACAGGTAGAATGTTAAACTCTGGACTAAATCTGTCCATGTGCTACATCTGATCATTGAACAGCACCAGGGCAGTGCTAGTCACCAGTCAGCCGAGACTAAACCCGGACCAGCACATGAACACCCTGACAATCAAACACGCGTATGTGCGAGGACTATAAGCGTAGGAGTTATGAATATCCTTGGAGTGAGTAGACTTGCAGCAATGGGTCCAGAGCAGTAGGAAACAGGGAATGTCCTAATTGTAGTACTGCGGTTTTCCCAGCAGGAGAATGGATGCCTGCTGTGTAAGGGAAGCGGTGAGGCATATGTCAGAGTAGCTATGAACCATGGGTATACATATAAATAAGCCAGAACACCAATAATGTAGTGGTTACAGCATCCGCCCAACGTAAAGGCATTCCCGGTTCAAGTACAACTATAGCACATATTAATTGTGTAATGAATGCCTCTGTGCTGTAAAGCCAACATTTATACATGTAAAGGTAACCGCTTTCACATGGGTCCGCTAACCAGATTCCATCAAAGTGGTACTGTCATAAGGAATAAGACACATGTAATCCCAAAGACGTGCCTGTAAACATATGTAACTCAGAATAAGTAGATGCAAGTGGGCCTCTTGGTGTGCAGCTATTAACATAGCAAATGTATGTTGTCTTGTACAGCTGTAACTTTTATATATATAGATAGATAGATAGATATGTGTATAGATAAATATCCACAGACATAACAGAAATATGCAGTTATATATCTACATATTTATCTATATATACATATATATATATATATATATATATATATATATATATATATATATATATATACATACACACATATATATATATATATATATATATATATATATATATATATATAAATATATATATATATATATATATATATGTATACGGTTATATATATATATATATATATATATATATATATATATATATATATATATATATGTATATATATATATATATATATATATATATATATATATTTATACAGATATATATATACATATATATATACATATATATATGTAAGGAATGCCGAAAGACGAAAGCAAACAAAAGGGTTGTGAAGGGAATCCAGAGCAAGTAAGGAATTATGAAGTGCTCGCAGCATATCTCACATAAAGCTGCACAAGTGTGAGTAGAGCACCGCTCTTCACAGCAGAGGCAGGGCTATACCAGTGGCCATAACATCGTTGAAGTGCTACGTCAACATTGTAAACAGATGGAATGTAGTACATGTTGCGACCACCTACACTTGTAACCTGCAAATCATTCGTAATCCATAACACCAGGAAAGGCACATATGTGCAAATATGAATGGATGATGAGCCTGTGAATACACCAGGTGGTACAAAATGTATGTAGCGCCCCAACGCTCACGAGAGGGCAATGTGTAAAGGTGTGTCATGGTTGCGATATCAGGTGTATAATGGCTGTTATGCATGGAAACTCAACACGGATGTGCAGGAGAAATGATGGATATGCGAGTATGGACACAGGAGTGATAGGGTATGTTGCGCCGGGTGCAATGGAGCGGCTCGTGGAGGTCAGCTAGTACGTAGGTGCGATTCCCAGATAGAGCGTCATTTGCATGGAGACATACGTGAATGGGCGAATCGTTGTCAGACGTTGTGCGTCAGGTCTGGCAGCCTGGCACGTAAAACCTATACACCACCCATGAGCGGAACGGAGTTCTGCTGTCACAACCCCAAACCAGAAAAAGCAGAAAGACACAACTACATGAAGACAACAATTTGTTGACGTACAGTCACAGTAACACAAACACACATCCTATCAACAGTAATAATATGAATGTGCACAGAAACAAACACAGTAGCAGGAAAAATAGGATGCGCATACGAGTAATAGGTCGAATGACACTATTACATCCCAGTTAGCAGCGGCATCCCAGACATGAAAAACGTGTGACATCTGTCCGCTGCATAACGTGCAATATACTGAGCACAAGTTCACCGGAGTGAAGTGTCGGTGTCAGAATGACTAAGGCAATAGTATGCTGTTGAAGCAGGGATAAAACCAATACGCATGTGTAAGTGTCCATGCTATATATATATATATATATATATATATATATATATATATATATATATATATCTATACACACACAAGGATATACTATGGATATATATAGATAGATATATATACACAAACAACAGGTAGTGATATATACACATGCACACAAAACAAAATATATATGTCAGTGTAGATATACACATGTACATAAATAGGTTACTTCACAGCAATTAGGGGTAACATATTTACAGCCCGGGCATATGTGACTGGGAGGTCCAATAAAGAAACGTTGTACCCCCCACATCGCCCAGCTAGGCCGGACAGACATACAGACAGGCAATACAGATCAATACACTGCCGCTGTCCAAAACACCGGTAGGAAAGGACCAGTGGGAGAGTTCTGCAAGGTCTACACTTTAAACATGGATAACGGTGTCCCTTGCGGGACCCCAAAAATTCAGGGTACGTGTGAATCTGCTGACATTAATACGAGCAGGATGTAGGTGTACATGGAAGAGTAGGTTGTGCAAGTGTGATAATATATGGGTTGACAAAACGTACGACATGTGTCCCGAGATGGGGAGAGTGGGCAGTGTGTAGGGGTGTGCTCATACCCCAACTGCGCTCGCAGTAAGTATTTGTCACGACTGCTGTAGAGGGGTGCCAGGTAGGTGGACCATGGTTATGCATTAATGGGCTTAAGTGTGCAGGTGCTGGTTGGCAGAGATTTAGTAGGCCCGCCCAGTGGAAGTCATTAATATTCCTATGTGGGCATAGCATACACCTACACCTCCCAAACCTGAAGAGCACATCTACTGGATAGTTTGTAAACCATCGGGGAATACATAGAGACCTACACAGTGCCATGTACCCGATTAGCATGGACGTCCATAGTTATGTATCAGAGTGTAACAAAGTCCAACTAAACACTGCCAGAACTAGTGATATTAGGTGAACAGGTGGTGGAATACAGGTAATGACCGATGACAACATGTATGAGTCATAAGCGGCATGTACCTCGACAAACGTGAATGAATACATATGCTCTGTGACTGTGAATGTGTCTGGTTAATAGAACCAATCATCTAAATATGCCCCACAGGGTGTTATGCATTGTTCCTGATACAGTGTTCATTCACACCCATTGGTATGTGAGTTCTGCTACTGACGGAAAGTGCATAAGTTGCTGACCACCTCAGGTAGATGATACCATAATAGAAGAGGTTCAACACCCGTACGCCTGTGAGGGACACACCTGTCTGGGCAGTTCTGTCTTGCAAAATGACAGTTATGGCACATGGCTTGTGAGTTCGGGAATGGAGGCTATATAGTGTGTGTAGTGGTGTCAGACATCAATTTTTTGTATCAGTAACAGCTACATGTAATAGGAAACAGTATTATCAATTAAAATCCTACATGAATAACCTTAACATATGCAAACCGTGGAAGTCGTCCGTTAACTACTGGCTGTGCGTATGTGTTGCCTTGACACATGTGATAGCTCTACATATAGGGTCTATAGGGCCGCCACCAGTCTGAATGGCCAATGTGGAACCTGCTCTGTAGAACTGTCAGATGTACCAGGGCAGAACATACCTACAGCCATGCATAGTACAGAAATATACATATCGGAACAAATCAAAGCGTAGTCTAGCAGCAGTATAGTTGCTTATGCTACTACATATGACATATCGACGTGTCAGGTATACAAGACCTGTAACAAGCAGCCAGTACAGACACCTACAACATGAGAAGGTCCCCTAATCAGGACAGTTGCAATGGCTAGAGTATTGTCCATACCACTCAACTGTCCCTGAATGTCAGGTATGTCCCTGAGTTTGACTGAAAGTCTAATTGTGTCCTTCTTAATCCCTCCTAAAATTAGTGGCTGTTGAAGGAAAGGTGGTGAATTACACTTACTGACTAATGACAATAAGTAAGAGGTATAAACAACTGTTACTTCAGAATATGTGTATTAAGTCATATTCTCTGATTCTGTCAATGTGTCAAGTTAATAGCAAAACTTTTGTAAAAGTGTCCCTGATTTTTCTTGACCTGTCCCTGATTCTGCAGAAATGTGTCCCCGATTGGTGGAGAGTTCTGGTATTGTCACATGAGATATGTGTGATGAGGGACTGTCCCATGCAAAGTGGGAAAGGTGTCACTCCTACAGTCTCCCGTCGTGCAATCTGAAAGGTGGTCAACTTGCAGTAGGTATGCGGTAGCATGACTTGGCAGACAGCTGCGCTAACAAACTCAAGTCACATGTCAGCATTGCAGAGTATCAGTTCCCATGTATCAGGCAGATGGGAGCAGATCGTATGAGGAACACGCATATAATATGATTACGTCACTGGACAGGCTGCCAATTCCATACAGTCGAACGCCTGCCATCGCAAAATGGTTACACATACCCGATACTGTAGTCATATAGTCCGATGTAATACGCATCACAAGGGATCGCACACACCCAGCGTGAGTGACAAATGTAAGCGGAAATGTCGGAGAGCAAGAGGTTGTAAGCGTGTTTGTCTACCAGTATGCCGGTAGTGCACTGTCAAAGAAATGTGGAGTCTAAACGTGTATAAGGTGCTGTGAGCAGAGGTCAGCAGTGCTTAACACTGTGCAAACCCACACACAACAGCTCCCACCTGCTGGACTGTGCCTTACCCGGTCTGTATCCAAAGGCGTCGACCTGTCCACAAACAAAGAACCGCCCTATACACATGATGGTAGAAGTACCCTGCGCACATAGCTCATGTGAATTAACAATAGACCATGGCATATGTACAGACAATAGACCACACACACACCATACAGCGCAGACATCCAACAGTATAGCAATGTACTGGCAGATATGTCTGGACCACTGGTGTATGCATGCCTGGCCATCCTGTGTTTCAGTGTGTGAGCATGCCCAGTATGACTGTTACGCATGTTGTCGACTGATAATACTGTCATACCGTCATGTGTGTGAGCATGCAAAGTATGGTCAACTGTATAGAATGTGTCACATGTCCAGATAGTACTGTGCTGCTGACCCCTCCGTTCTACACAGACAGGTGTCATGCTGTGTCTGCAGGGTAGCTAATGGTCATGTGGCATTGACAGTTGCTACATGTCTGCATAGTGTGGGGGGATATGCAACCACAACCACAGTCCTACACAGCACCGTGGGTGGTGCACATGACTCTCACATGTGTAGGTGTGACGAGGGGGCACAGCCAACAGTTGTACACATCTGCCGCTACTGTACTGGTATGCTGGGTACTCCATGTCAGTATGTGGACCTGCCTAAATTGCTGGTTGGAGGGATACCAGGGAACGTCAGTTCCCAGCTTTAATTGCCAGCACAGTGGTATTGGACGTCCTAGCTTACACAACCTATATCAAACTTCCTGGCCTGCTGTCGTCTGTGTGTGTCATAGAGGGTTGGGGTCAGTCATTGGGCATATCCATAGGCCATCGTATATCATTTGTCTGTATTGGTCCACATCTGTCCAGCTGCATGGAACGTGTGTGGGCTGTACGGACACACATGATGGTCAGCCCATAATCTGCAGTGGGTTAGGACACCCTGTGTACTATAGGCTACCATTGTGACCCCCATATGTGTTACAGAGGTCATGATGCCACTATGGATGTATACTGTCTGTTGCCCTAACATTTGGCCACCACAGTCACTTGTATGCTCACATACATACCATAGCAATGGGTAAGTACACATTCTAATACAACTGCCACTTGTTAGATCAATAGACATACCCTGGGTGTGTTCCATACTTGAGGATGGTGCTGGAGTGCTGCCTATGTCGTATGCACACAGTGCACCTCCTATACATGGCCGAGCACAGGTACTGTCATGTTTGGCATCCATTGTACTGTGTGTGGGTCAGAGAGGGGAAATCCGTGGGTACCTACTGTGTCAGTGCATATGCCTTGTGTTGCCTCTTTGCCAAGGGCAGGTCATACTGTGCACGGGCTTTCGCCGACTGTGCCCTACTCACTAATACTACTACTACACCTACTTCACCAAGTCACACTATGCCTGTACAGGCCTTGGCAGTGGTGTTGGGCTGTGTGGCCCTGCCCCATGCTGTTCCTGCTGCAACTGTTACTGCAGGATAACATTGTGTAGCATAGCAAATACCATAACAACTTGTATGCATGTAGCTTGTGAATATTGCAGAGATCCAACGGATGTGTCCAGATACCAGAACTGTGAACAGAGCATCCCAAACACATGCACAAGTATATGTCTTGCCTGTGCATCTGCCTCAGTATGGTGTGAGTGTTTAGGTGTGTGTGCATTGCTGATGGGTGTTATCAGCCACTACACCAGTGTTTACCTAGCATCCCCCACAAGGAGACTGTAGGGGATGTCCATATAGGCATCGGTGTGCTACAGCTGTGTCAGAAGCCATATATCAGAGACATCATAGCTTCCAGGGCAGACACCACACACATTCAATCTCATGCCCTGGCCATCGCATATGGCCTAGCTGTTGGATGGTATGCCCCTGCTCTGACTGTAGGCTCTACCCTGCTCCCCGGGTGGTGCTACGTGTGCAGGCTATAGCACCCAGTACCCCAGGGTAGTCATCCATGTGGTTGAACATATGCATATTGCTGGTCCACTAATCACGTGTGTTGAGGACATGTACGTGCTCACTAGCATGTGTTGACATGGCATCTGTGAACTGGTGCAATACTCTGGATGCAGATGCCTGTGAGATACCCATGATATCCCCAGTTGTGCTGTTTGAGGTACCTGTGGCTAGTACACCTAGGCCAACACATCCCATGGTATCCACTGTGATGCGTTTCCCTTGGCCTGTTTGATGTGTCAGGCACAGGTCAACAAGCTGCTGTAGGAGGTCTCTGTCCACCCCATAGTGCTCCAACATCCCCAGCCCATGTAGCCCCTGGTAAGTCACCCTCAGTCTATAAAGTCTTATGTCACCCCAGTAAGGGTTGTTCGGCAGCATACACATCCTCACTGCCCCAGCCTCCTGCACATGTTGGTATATGTTGTCTGCTGCAGCCCATGTCATTTGGTTGGACTGTGTCGTGCAATGTCCCTGCAGGTATACACCGGTGGTGTAGAGTGTGGACGAAACCTGTGTGTATGCTGCTTGCGCGCATTAACGTACTGTTCATGTGCGGCCTGGCCATGTCATCTGCTGATTGTGCTGATCAACACCTGTTTGTGCAGCCTGTACATCCTGACTACCCCACCACTGCTGTCAACCCTCCCAATGTCATCAGGCAGGTATAGACACACCCCTAGCTTAGGTGTGCTAAGGCAGGAGCATTCCCGAGGCACAGTTCTGTAATGTACGTACAGTATGCCTGACCCCCCTCCCATGCTGACAACTATATTCGAGACCTGCACCCGGCTGACTACACACATACACTCCAGGGACCAGCAGCACACCCTGGTGATAAATGTGATACACCGTAGTCAACCTCATCTGCATAGTGTAGTCTTCTAATGAATAGTTATATGACCCATACCGAACCTCCAAATTATTAACCACTGCTCAGTGTTGCTCAGATCCATACACAACTGGCAACAGGTGCCTTACCATCACCATATTTGATGTCCCTTGGTCTTCCCAGCAACAAAATAACTGGTGTCTACACGACTACAACCCGTGGCCCTGCACACTACAGACGATGTGCATTACCACGCCATGGCAGATATACATAGATCCCAGGTTATCACGTACAGATCATCCGGCAGAAACATGCAATAGTGCTGATGTCCCCAGACATATGTTCACATCTATGTCCACCTCTACATCTACATATATCATATATATTATTTGTATACATATATATATATATATATATATATATATATATATATACATACACACATATACATGTGCACACATATGTAGATATGGCATTTATATCACAACAGCGGACCACATGACAGCAATGCATTAGACAGGAATGAAAAGGAAACTACATGTGCCACCTGCATCATGTAGTGTTGTTACTATCAAGGCACGTGTGTTATGTTGCATCACACGGGTCAAACCGTATCAAGGGTAAGAGTAGGGCTGCTGACAGTTACTCACCAGACCTATTGGCGAATGATGTCTTGGCAGAATATGTGGGCTGTGGACACTATATAGGTCAGCAACAAAACAAACTGAACACATCCCGCAGCTAGCCACCCACAGATACCAACACATAACGGTATAACTGCCAAACACACACACCTGCCATGCCTTGGAATCGAGCACCTACCTGTCTAGTCTACCACACTACAGCATTATGCAGTAACAGAACACGCTACTGAGTTCCGGCATCACCGCACTCCCACAGGCATACATCTAGGCGGATGACATCATCTGCAAAGGCAAAGACGCCGATAGGGAATGTATGTGGAGTGAGATATCTAAAAGCATTACTCTGTCCCCAGGCAGCTGGAAACACACACACACACACACACACACACACACACACACACACACACACACACACACACACACACCCACTTGGCAGGGCTGGGAGTCAAACATACACCTAACTACCTTATCACACTACAGCATTACGCCGTTACAGAATGCACTACCGAGATTACTGGAACACAGCACTCCCAGAGGCATACTTGTAGGTGAATGACATCATCAGCAAAGGCAAAGACGCCAATAGGGAATGTATGTGGAGTGAGCCGTCTAAAAGCATTACTCTGTCCCCAGGCAGCTGGAAACACACACACACAGACACATACTTGGCAGGGCTGGGAGTCGAGCATACACCTAACTACCTTATCACACTACAGCATTATGCAGTTACAAAGCACACTACCGAGATTACTGGAACACAGCACTCCCAGAGGCATACTTCTAGGTGGATGACATCATCCACAAAGGCAAAGACGCCAATAGGGAATGTATGTGGAGTGAGCCATCTAAAAGCATTACTCTGTCCCCAGGTAGCTGGAAACACACACACACATAGGCACACACTTGGCAGGGCTGGGAGTCGAACATACACCTAACTACCTTATCACACTACAGCATTACACAGTTACAGAACGCGCTACCAAGATTACTGGAACACATCACTCCCAGAGGCATACTTCTAGGTGAATGACATCATCCGCAAAGGCAAATACGCCGATAGGGAATGTATGTACCCAGGGAGTGGCGCACTGCAACTGTGGTCCCACTTCACAAAGGCGGTGCCTCCACCGACCCTGGAAATTACCGGCCCATTAGCTTGACAAGCCTTATCTGCAAAGCCATGGAGAGGATCATAATGGACCTCATAAATAAAGACATAGGGAATTTGCAGACTTTGGATCCAACCCAGTTTGGCTTTGTCAAAGGCAGATCATGCCTTTTAAACTTGGTTGACTTTTTCGAAACAGTCACCAAAGCCATTGATGAGGGAAAGGCAGTCCATACAGCCTACCTCGATCTGGCTAAGGCCTTCGATACAATACCCCACTCGGGTATCATTGAAAAACTCATCAGCTTAAATGTTAACCCATACATCACAAGATGGGTTGCAAACTGGCTGAGTGACAGAACCCACAGGGTCAGAGTTGCTGGCGCCATGTCAGACTCAAAGCCTGTCACAAGTGGTGTCCCACAGGGCTCAGTCCTGGGCCCACTCTTGTTTGGCATCTACTTTTCCAAGTACAAGCAAACACAGGAGGGTTATGGCTGACAAAGTTTGCAGATGACTGCAAACTGGGCCATAGAAAACACATCTGACACAGATATCCTTCAGAAGGGTCTCACAAACGGATAACTGGTGCCAGAGCCACGGCCTAAAGTTAAATGCCAAAAAATGCATAGTCATACCCTTCGGGAAAAACAAGGTTACCCCTAGCTACCAAATAGGTGGCAATCCACTGAGCACAGAAGAAGTTATCAGGGACCTGGGGACCCAGGTTGATAGTAGTCTGTCATTCGACACCCATGTAGCTAAAGTAGTTAGGAAGACCACCTACATTGCCCACCTTATCATGAAGGGATTCTCATCTAGATCAAGGGAGGTTATAGTCTCCCTTTACTCATCACTCATCAGACCAATGATTGAGTACAATGCCCCATTCGAATGTATCTGACCTGACACTTGCAGCAGCTGGAGGCCACAAAAGTTCCTCACCAAAAGGATAAAGGGTCTCAAAATCTATCCTATGCTGCCCGACTGAAAGAACTCCAGCTCTATTCAGTCGCCATCAGCTTGCTCAGAGGTGACCTTTGCCTAACATACAAGGCCATGTCAAACCCAGATTTGATGAATATGCTTCACCTCAAAAAATCTAGATCCATCAGAGCCACAAGGGCGGAGACTTAAACCTCGACACGGCTATTAATAGGACGTGCTGGAGGATAGATTCATCACCCAAAGACTCCCTATGCTGTGGAACAAAATCCGTACATGTGAGGCAGAGCACCTCGCTGGCCTTGTTCAAGAGAAATCTTGACCAATGGATGGGAGATCGCAGATATACCCCAGGGATTACCTCAGTGTCACTGCTCGACAGAGGCACAGCAAAATAATGGGTATAGTTCCCCATACTAAAGGGGTGGCGTAAGCCACAAAACGATGGGCTAGGCTTGTAAATGTCCTCGGGCAGATAGCCTAGTATGAACCTATGAACCTATGAACCTATGTGGAGTGAGCCATCTAAAAGCATCACTCTGTCCCCAGGCAGCTGAAAACACACACACACACACACAGGCACACACTTGGCAGGGCTGGGAGTCGAACATACACCTAACTACCTTATCACACTACAGCATTACACAGTTACAGAACATGCTACCGAGATTACTGGAACACAGCACTCCCAGAGGCATACTTCTAGGTGGAAGACATCATCCGCAAAGGCAAGGACGCCGATAGGGAATTTATAGAGAGTGAGCAGTCTAAAAGCATATTACTGTCCAAGGTAGACATACACAAACACACAGCAGTTGTGTGAGAGGGACAACTGCCTATCTACGGAGCACTATTACAACACTACATAGATACGGGATGCGCCACAGACAGTACACCCTTCAAGACAGTCAACCAGTGTGTTCAATGAAGGCATCCATCCTGCCATGGAAAATGGACATCTGTTGCCTGGATGACCACCATCGCTATACAGGATGTCAATGGCCATGCCTATACACAGAGGCACATCACCGACACAAGGTGTCACTGGGCATGCTCACACAGTATCACACGTCCATTTGGAATGTACTGTGTGTCCATCTACACAACGGCGTACTGGACATGCTCACACAGCAGTTGCAAAGGGCCGTCTTGCATGCACATGGATTCTAAACACGGAAGGGCACAGTTTGGAATGTACTGTGTGTCCATCTACACAACGACGTATTGGGCATGCTCACACACTTAGCAGTAGCAAAGGGCTGTCTTGCATGCACATGGATTCTAAACACAGAAGGGCACAGTATGGTGTTACTGTCCCCATGTACATGAAAGCCACTCACATGTACTGACCAGTACATACTTAGGAGCCATCACAGATGTCTCAAGCCATCACAGATGTCTCAAGCCATCACAGATATCTCAGGTGCAGATCACAGAGGTAAAAGCCGCAGTCTACTATGTAGCCCTCAGACATCACTATGTTGTTGGACCAGCAACACACAGCCATACATTACCACAACACTGCATGACTCATGACCAGTGGACTGTACATAGGTCTACAGCAACTGTGCAGACTACACATGTACTGACAGGGTTCCATCATGTGTTATGCATTGCAATGATACCACTGTACATAACCAGGTCGGATCTACACATAACAGGGGTCCTGGGTCTTACAAAGCTGTGACAGATGACTGTCACTGTACACCAAAGAACACACATGTTTGGATATGACATACATGTAATCGCAGAGGATATGTGCATGGACCACACACACACAACACATATGTACATAGCATAGCTTTTGCTGTCCTCTGTGCAGACAAGTGGCTACAGCAATCACACGCATGCAAATGGAAGGTAGGTCCATGGCTGTTGAATGGTAACAGTACATGAGGTAACAATGTTGACCGAGGACACATTCCCTCTGTACTAGTTACCCATGACACCCATCATATCATACAACAGTCCATGTGTTATGTATGTCATCACACATGTCCACCAATTGCAATGCATAAAAACATGGCTACATGACAGGCATGTAGGAGCAACACACATGTACATTTAGTAGTTTGCATGCAGATACCATGCATGTGCAGTAGCTGATGTATGTAACTCATCTGTGCCTAACTACAACATGCAGTTGCAATGCAGCCCCATCATTGACACCTGTATATGGTGAAATACTGACAGTACGGTAGGCTGTACATCAGGTATGGATGGATGTGTGTACATAAAGTGGTGATCCACCTTTGCAGATGGATGTTTGCTGGGGACGGCTCACAGGTGTGTCACATGCCATCCTACCATTACATGTGCAAACAGTACGCTATGTTACTGTTACTTGATGGTGAAGACATAAAACCTACACAGCGGTCGGGTGTTACTGACTGTAAGTCACTTGACACCTGTAACACTTACATCCTCCCGTGTACATATAGCAGCACAATTGCCAGAGGTAGCGTTGATATACATAATGCGGCCAATACTGCTGCATGTCTGTCAGATATATCATCATATAGCAGGTGTATCATTCACAGTACTGCCATGTGTGTTTGCTTGTGTGACCATATATGCCACATATGGTGGGGAATACATCCCAATTGTTACACACCCCTGTATACTGTTGTAGAGATCTGTACATACTGCAGTGTAGAAAGCATGACGTAGGCAGGGGTGGTGTGTGTATCACACACATGTCAGCTATCCATATGTGAATGACATTTGTGGACTCCACAGTGTGTGTGTGTGTGTGTGTGTGTGTGTGTGTGTGTGTGTGTGTGTGTGTGTGTGTGTGTGTGTTTATGTATGTATGGCTGTCTGGTGCATGGAGTGAGGGTGTATGCTACCATACAGAACACACAGGATCCCTAACCCCTCATGCTGATGCAGTCTACTACCCTGTTGATGCCATCGGTCTTAGCCTTACTGGCTACCTGTACATGTTCATTCTCTGTGTCGCATTGTGTGGGTGCACAGTACTGTGAGGGTGATTACCACATAGGCAGGGGTCCTCACCTCAACACTATGGAGTGTGCATTATAGTGTTGTTGACCCCGTGAGTGTGGGCATGTTCCTGTAATGTGACAGGGTATTACTGCTACACAGTGAGGCCTCATGCTATCAAGTGGCCTCTAACATTATCATCGGCCGGACCGCTGTATACACCCCCCGCACCATGTCAACATACCTGTGATGTGACCTGGTATGGATGTCACGTCTCTAGCCACTGTAGCCTATTAAACAGCCCACATGCTTCTGGATCAGTATATGTGTGGACATCTGTGGTATGTTAGCCTTTCTAACAATCAGGTTGAGGCTACGTATAGCATGCTGATATTGCCATACATGCTTGTGAGTACTCCACATTTACACATGGTAAACTGCAAACACTGATAATTGTTGGCACATGCAAGTAGACCATAAGGAGGGAACCAGGGCATCATTACCAACATGCTGTTACTGTTATTACCAAGACACATACTGTGAACATATAACAATGCATGATAAACCTGTACTACATGGTATGTCTGGTGCGTGTCAACAGTACACAACTAATGTAATATACACTTCTCTCACTATTCTGTTCACCCTGTGCATAAGACCATTTGAGCATGTCCCTGCACCGATGGTGTGGATGACAGAGATGTGGCACAGGCTTCATCATATGCACAGGGTGATAATGTTTGCCAGGGGCATAGGCTGCACCAATGGATGACATCATGTGTGTGGGTAAGGGCCAGTGATCTGATTGGACATGTGTGGTTGTTATGCATGTGGGTGTTGCGGTGCCCTACAGATGTGTTTGCCATGTGCGTGTATGTGTGCACACAGTTCTGCCTTTTGTGAGGCCTACACAGGGGTATTATTGACAGCTCCAGATTGTACAGACCAGGATGTACAGCTCACTGTGTCCGGCCATGGCCACATGACCTGTGCCTGCCAGGGGTTGCACGAGCACTACCAGGCGGAGGCACAGATTGGCTGCTGTCCGATGACACATGTCCACCGGAACCGTGTCCCCACTGGGAACGTCCAGGGCCACGTCCACATGGCCTGCTGTGTCCTGGTGTGGACAGCGCAGCACCAGCTGCATTGCTACTGCTACCGGCACTATGGGAGTGGGCATTTGAGGTGCCGTGCTCACGTTGACCTGCACTAGGTGGTGTAGCTGGTCTACGGCCATGTGGCCTATGCCTCACTCCTACCAGATGTTCCAGCACAGACAGCTCATGCGTGCGGATTGCCATGCCATGGTCAAGGATTCTGACCATGTCATTAATCGCCTGTCCAGAACATCAGCAATCTGCTGTTGAGCATTTGCCAATGCCTGGATGTTGTCGTTTAGAGTACAGATAGCAGCCCTCTGCACCCTCTGCCCTTCTCTGTTCTGCCATTCAGCACATGCCTGTGCCGCCATTACAGTCTGGAACATGCGTCTGGTGACACCAACTGCTGCACTCTGTCCTGCAGGTGCATGTCTGCCAGAGGTCCTCCCACGAGCAGCACCGGCCACATGCCTGTGTGGCACATCTGCAGTCATTACACTGACATCATGGTGTGGAGACACACCTTCTGTAGCCACCACACGTTCCTGTTCCACGCTAACAGACGCTGACTGTCCTTCCTCTATGGCCACTGGTGATGCGGTATGTGTCGGCAGCAGAACTGTGTGTGGGGAAGAGGGGGACATAGCTGGGATGGCAACCATTGGCACAGATTCAGCCCCTGACAACCCTGCCTGTACCTCATGCATATGTTCATCACTGCTAGTATCTGTGGGGACACTAACATCAGATGGACCAAAGGAGGGTAGCGCACCTACATCACCTGTGAATGCAAAGAAAGACTCTAAATTACAATAGACACAGACACACACACAGACACACACACACACACACACACACACACACACACACACACACACACACACACACACACACACAGACACACACACACACACAGACACACACACACACAGACACACACAGACACACACACATACACACACACACACACAGACACACCATGCATGTGATTTGACAGACGGCATGCAGCATGCATGTGATACAGCTCAGACATTAATAGTGTTAGTTAGTATACCTCCCTGGGTTGCACACAACAGCAAGCAGGTGTCATATCAGTAGCCATGCAGTTCACACAATCATGGTAGTAAGCATGCATCCCCGTGATACACCATGTGGACTAGAACAGGTTAACAGTACACATGGCTGAAGTGACCTTGACATGTAATCTGCTGATGTGTGCATTAACATGCATACATGTCTGACACAATGGTGTCCTGACACATGTACACCGTTGTAATGGGGATCACATTGCAGTGTTGTCTGTATGCCCTACAGATAGAATGCATGTTTAGCAAATGTGCATGAGCATGGAAGGGTAGTGTGAGCCATCTACATTGCTATACAGTGTGAAGTACAGACACTGTGCCATTGCATGGCATCATGAGGCGTCTATATTGCTATACAGTGTGTAATATGCACACATTGCATAGCCATAACTGCATGCATACCAATGACATAATTGTGGATTGTGACCCACGATGCTGAGGTGTATACACACCAAACCATGCTGTGTCATGTGATAGGTCACTGGAAGACCTACAGATGACACGCCTGCACAACTACTACAGAGTCTTAGCTGCCTGGCAACCATGTCCACACATGGCAGACTTGTCAATTCACCATGTCCCACATGACATTGATGTACCACACACACACAAGGTGCACAGCTAATGGTGATGTCCTACAGCAGCAAGGGAAATGTACAGTATCTGTGGCCTGATGTGGTGTCAATGTCTGTGGAAGCTGTACAGGTGACTACTGTCATGCTATGACACAGTCATGATGTTCAACACATCTTATATGGTAGACTTAAGTGACACCTCCACTAGCTGTGCACAGGCTTTTATGATGTCCAGTGTACCACATCAACTGTATAATCAGTCAACTAAGGCTATAATTGGACCATGTGTGGACAATGTGCAACAGGGTGTTTACACATCACATCTACTGTGTGGCTACATGTCTCTGGCCATCCCCATGGCCATGTGTGAACATGTGTTGGCCAAATGTTTGTGATGGCCATCTATCTCACATGTCTGTGTTGTCCCATATGACATACACCCATAGATGTCAGATATGTCACCATCCACAGGGCTATGCAGACAACGGGTTGTATGTTTGGTATGTGGGGTATGTGTTATGGGATAGTGTGACAATATTGCAGCCAGAACACTACGTGTCTCGGACATGTTAGATGGCACATCACAATGTGTGCACCCATTGCAGGGGCATATAACACAATGGTGACTCCTGTGGGCTGCCCATATCCCAGCTCACTGTGTGGTACTGTTTGTGTACCACACATGTGTTGTTCCAATGTATAGTACATATGCCTACATTGTACAACTCCTCCACCGTTGTATGCACAGCTGTCCACACATGTAGCAATGACAGATACTGTGGTTTCATGTCGGTGTATCATTTCATTTGTATATATTGCACATGGGTAGCCAGTGTGAATGATGGGAGATGCGACCTGTATATCGTGACTGGACCAAACATCAAGTGTACAAGTGTTAACTGGCCACATGGCAAATAGATCTATGTTTTAACATGCCTGATACTGATGATAGTCTCACCTGCAACTGACTGATGTCTGTGCGGCACACCAGAGGTACCTGTATAGGGGTGACACAGCAGTTTGAACATTATCCATGACTGTATGACAGCCACAGGGTGCACTGTACATGTTAACACATTCGCCTGTACAATAGCATATAGTATGCACATGTGTACTGTAGTATGCAGCATGTGTGTAAACATACCTTGCATATGATGTTACACTACATAATGTACAGTGACACATGCAACTAAATAGGATATAATAGTCATATGTGCAGTACTGACTTACCAGGCAAGTCCAGACTCATTGGTTGGGAGACACCCACCTCCATGATGGCAGCTAGTGTTTGTGGATGCTGTTCTGAGGGTGTCCCCAGACTGGCCAGTAGCACCTCGGTGGGTGTGAGTGGGGGCTGGGTTGGTGGCCCACCACCTGTTCCACCTTGTTCCCTGGCGATTGCAGTGGCACGCTGTTTTGCATGTCATATCAAGTCCGTGCAGTGTCTGCACACCTGCTGGTAGGTGCAGTTATGGCCACCCACATCATTAACCCTCCTGCGAAGATCCTGCCACAGGTCGTCACACTGCTGGGCATGCTGTGGCACATGGCTGAACAACACCTCATAGTTCTCATGCAGGTATGGGATGAGGACATCATCCTCCTGGCGGCTGTACGCTGGCAGGCATGAATGAGGCATTATCATGTAAGACATAATGATGGTGACAGGTCACAGTATCACAGAGATGTACAGAGATACTGCTGCATATACATTTGTATTAAATCTAGTACATCTGCACAGTCATCTTTGCAAATCATCATGACACTGACACAACTGACATGTTTGTGTCACACACATGTAACACCCGTTATGCATTGGATATCATCTCCGTATATGTGTGTCACCTCATTACATTGTTCATACTCCATGTGAATGCTGTCTTGATGTGGGCATGTCTGTTTGCCTGCACTGTTGTTCTTACCTATCAGCACATGCCTGGATGTGTCCACAGTAATGTTGTTGACCGTGATGCTGTGTATATTTCACATATGAACACATACACTGCCTTAATGGACTTGAGCAGTGACAATGCACACATAACCATGGAAACCTTTACATGCATGTGTTTTGCCATATACATCTACACGGCACTGTACAGCAGTTTAACATACTGCCAGGGATCGCCTGTGTTGCACATGTGATAGACATGGGACAATGGCTAGTCGGACGTCATTCACAGGGATGGTTATCAACTATAGCATGTACGGGCAAGGTTTCCTAGCTGTATCCGACAGCCAGTTTGCCACCGCGAGGTGCATCAGTGCCACATTACTGATCCAGACAGTTGATAATACATCTACCATGCGGTCATCACACCATGTATGACAGAGATGACATGTGCAGCTTTGATGTACAGGGTTGCATGGTATGGCGGGAGTATGTCACATGTATGGCACAGGGATCTGTCCAGCATGTGGCGATCCTAGTAGTAGGACGGTGGCTGTCCATGACGTATGTCTTTCAGATCAGGATATGTACATGTAGCATGTCCAACATCATAGTGTAGCACATGTCTTTCTGCAAGATAGTCAGCATGCTGCATAGTGGAGGTGAGGATTATAAAGGCTGGTATCGCCCATCCACGCATGGCCAATACCCTTAAAGGTGATATGTGATCCAATATTGGTCACCCGAGTGCTGAGTATGCCTGTCCAATGATCTCCATGCTCATGGATGGCACCCTGTCATGACATGGGTGCCTCGTATGACTACCTAATAGGCCTGGAGACATCACCAACTCAGGGAGGTGAACTGCACAGCACCATCCCTTACACAGTGTCCATAATGTTGACCGCAGCCTAGGTGGTAGTTAATGGGGACAGGGATATTCACCTAGTGGTGACAATGCTAATATCATCTGTCAGATTGTGCACATATGTCACACACCTCACCCACAAAGCCCATTCTGTATGTTGTTCACAACACTGAGACAGCTATTGCTCATAGGTCATGGTCATTCACATCCTTACATACACAGATGCCTCACATTTGTCTGTGTGGTATGGGCTACAATGAGGGGGGAGTACAACACATTAACCCTGTTTTACTGTAGCTGCCACTAGTGTGATATGCACATGTCACACTGACACCTTTTGTAGTGTTGATTCTGTCAACAGGCCAGTGGTAGAACACTCCTGTGACATACGAAGGTACATGTAGTCAAACATCCGTACTGTCATCTATATCTGTACTGCTAACATCTACGTTGATAATGGTTCATGGACTTGCAGACCATACTCAGCAGGGTAATAGCGCAGTGCCTCCAATTATGACTGTTGTCACCACTTGTGGGTTGATATTATCCAACACCCTATCTGTATTGCATTTTCATGCTCAGCACTTGTTCAGAACTTGTGAGCACTTCATGAGCAACTAATTAATATAGCACCCATTCCAAACCATTTCTCACAAGTACACTGTCTGTCCTTACATTTCCAGCTTGCTTACAGTACAACAGCTGTCATACACACGTAATTCACATATCTTGTGAGACATGGTTGAATATACAGGCATGTCCAACTGTCACGTACCAGTGCTGTTGCCTGTCTATATGATGAATATGGCGTACATGTGGCAATAGAGCAATTGTCTCATGTACATAGTCAATGCTCACCTCCCAACATACGACACTACAGCCTGTGGGAGATGCACATATGTAGCCATGCTGGGGGTAATGCTCTCACCAACCCTGACTGAACCTGACAGTCATGTGGGGACATGTAACATTTGCAACACACCCCACTCATCACATAGTCTCACAAGATCTCCACCACCACAGGCCACACATATGAGTACAACTTTTGCAGTAACTCTCTATACTCTGTGTAGGCACCAAAGGCAGACCCCATCACCAAACACAACAACAATAACTTATAGCCCACAGACTCATGTGTGCCCATCACATACAGCCAATAGGGTGTTATAACATACACAACACACCAGTCATAGGTGACTATGTAGGCGGTCACACTGATGTCCCACTCAGCAGGCTACACAAGGCAATAGTCACTTACATCTAGCTGTCGGGTAACAGGTTCTGCAACATAACCTATGCACTCATGCCACACCTCACCAGGTACAATTTGACTGTCATTCTCCATGTTAGTGTGACTGCCCTGAGATGCAACTTCACAGACTACATGTGCAGGGACATGCAATAACTCACCGGTCTTGTAGCCCTGAAGGTATGGGCCAAGCCCTGGGGAGCATTATGCATTCATCTGGACTTGATACCATTGTACAATGACTGACTGTTTCACTTCAACAGTTGCCTATGCTTCTGCTGTCATTCCACAGGCATCCGGTATCTGTCTGCTTTGACTGACATGGTCAACAAAACATGATGCTTTGGCACAGATGACCTGCACCTGTCAGCCCTGGGAGTACAGATAACATGTAAGGCTCTTGCTGCTCATATACTGCCTGTCTTGCACAGTTTCCAATAACATTCACCACCAGAACGGGAACAGGCAAGCAAAACATGGGGTCATGTGACTCGATGCTTGACATCTTCATCTCTGACGCATGCAGGCAAGGCACTCCTTATAATGGACCACTTCAATATCTCTGCAGTTACTGGGACCTGCCTCTAGGCTCCGCAGATCACACCTGCAATGACAGGTTATATGCAGACCACACCTTTCAGTCATGTATATGCAGACCACACCTTTCAGTCATGTAACCTGGACCGGAACACCCACGGCTGAGGTGTTCCCATATTCCACTATGTTGTACACACCTCCTGGCTGGTTACTTAGCACAATGCATCAGAGGTGCTCCACGTGCAATTAACTGTGGCCAGAACTGCTATACACATTGTAACATGCTACGGATTCAACAACATACCCCATGGTTACCAGCCCTCATTTCTTGGTGTACTGGACAGTAGGGTTCAGACAGGTACTACTGATGTGAGACTGACACTACCCCACACTTAACTGGGATAGCCACTCATGTACCGACACATTAGGCCAACGCTGTCCAGGATTCATAACCTCCACTCAGCTGGATCAACCCATACACACCACCTCCAAGACCAACAATATCCTAGACATGGACACTACCAACATGTGACTGGTGTTCCACACCTGGGGTTATTCCCTCTTTGGTGGTTTCTGAACATATACTAATCATCCTTGTTATCCACATCCCGGCACCACACCTTTCACGGCATACACAGTACCAGAGTACTACAACGCCTACTACAGACGTCTTATGACAGCAGTAGTTAACGTCATGACACCCGTGCAGATGGACAATGCACACACAAATGCTGAAACATACCCCAGTGCACTTCATTAGCACTTACACAACTGCATGGATCATGCTATTCCAAACAGAGCCATGATGGTACCCACCAGATAGCGGACACCACTCTGGGGGTCCAGTTCCATGGACATAATTTACAACAAAAGGTGGAGGCTCTTGCAAAGTGGAGTACAATCCCATGGGTGGGGTAGCTCACTGGTCAGCCTCAGTAGGGCTACGGGATCCCTCATCACATACTCCGAACCTAGCTATGTAAACATTACTGCGACACATTCCAGGGTGTATTACAAGGCATTATGGAGGTATGTCAGTAGTCAATGGCAATACCTACATCTGCTCTGACATACGACAGTTACTCAGGAACATTACAGAACCGAGTGATGTTGGCAACATCCTGGCGGATGGGTTCAGTGCTAACATTGCACCCTCTCACTCCCTACAGGGCCACAATCCATGCAGGAACATTGCGGTGTCCCTGCGGTCACAACTACACAGTACTAACCATCAATCTCTAAGGCCTGGAACACTAACTCCATGTGACCGTCCAACATCCCAGGCTGTGATTTACACAAACCTCTGAATGACATGTCAACCCACTTGGCCACCAGATTCAGTAATAGCCTTATATCAGACATTGTGGCCCCTGAATGGCAAACAGCAACAGTTATCACACTCCACACAGGTGGTGCCACAATGAACCAGAGGGACTAATGCCCTATATGCCTGACTGGACTGTTCTGCAAGGCTATGGGGCACATCATCATGGAAGTCATTCACAGAGACATTGGTGGGCTCCAGTCCTTTGATGCCACCCAGGTTGGACTTGTTAGGGCCAGAGCATGGCTCCTACACCTGGTGGACTCCTTTGATACAGTTACCAGGGCAGTTGATGATGGTAAGGGGGTCCACACAGCCTACATTGTCCTCTCATTAGCTTTCAGCACCGTTCTCCATTCTGGTATTGACAACATACACATCCACCTGCACATCGACCTCTATGTCTCAGAATGTTATGCAAAGTGGCTCATGGACAGGACCCACACAATGAGGGTAGCATACCATAGTACCTACTGTATTTCAGTCACACTTGGCATACCACAGTCCTCAGTCATAGGGCCCCTCATGTTAGGTATATGCTTCCCTGATGTTCAGGCTAGCACAGAGGGACTTTCCCTGGCTAGCTTTCCAGACAACTGCATACAAAGCGCCATGATTGATCCACCAGCTGATACTGACTCCCTCCATAAGGGTGTCACTGTGACGGATACCTGATATCAGTATCATGGCCTCAAGCTGCATGACACAAGGTGCATGAACATCCCCTTTACATTACACCAATCACCCACTGACTATCACATAGGTGGTAGTCCCCTTCATACATGTCACATTGTACGTGATCGTAGTACACACGTATGTAGCACCCACTCCTTTGATAACCATATTGCCAATGTGGCGTGGATATCCTTCTACGTGGCCACCCTTATCTGTACTGGGTTTGTAGCTGGAACATGGGCACCCATTGTACCTCTGAACTCCTGACGTATACACACATTCAAGGGTACAACACCCCATTTAGGGTGTACCTTACAGAATAGCTACGGCTTTACATACCACAACATTAACATGCCATGAGGATTATTGAGCTCCCAAGGTTGACGTATGCGGCAGAACTACGGACACCATGACTGTACACATTTGCATACTGCATACTCAGGGGTGACCTCTGCTGAACAGACAGGGCCCATGTCCACAACAATATTCATGGATATACTCCACATAAGCGACATAAGCAAAAGCCACTGAGAGCAACATGCTCATGGATATGTGCACACACGCAACGATGAGTGGGATGTGCTTGAGGGTTACATTCCCAAACCAGACACTCACCATGCTTTGGAACATGATTCCTATGTACATCACACAGAGACACTCAGTAGCACTGTTCATGTGATACCTCACTTGGTGGATGGGAGACACACATGTACGCCAGGGATCACTGCAGTGGCTGTACTGTGCAGAGGTGCAGGTAACACATGACTCTGCTGTTCACAGACAGGACACTACCCTAGAGAGGTGCCGCTGGTGTAAACACTGTAGTTGGGCTTTCACATAGACTTGCCAGACTGCATAGTACCCCACTATGAACCTGTGAAGCTATTACATGTCCTTTGTGCATGGTTAATTGAGTAGCTCTTTCATTTCAATTAGCTATCATGCTGTTACAGTGTCCCGTGACTACAAGCCATATGTATCCTGTTATTGTATATTGTACATGCCAATAGACGATACCTTTGGTATGCATGATATGACTGTTATGCTGTGTAGAATATCTGACATATCTACCTACAATACTGTACATTACACATATTTTACATATTATCCCATAATGCAAAGCATACTTGCACAGCAGGACCACCTTAGGCATGTCATTGTCATTATATGCCCATACACATGCCTACTGTGACAGTATATCAACATATACTATCCCCTGCTATGGCACGTACTTGTTGGACATACCCTACCACTGACGGCGAAATTATGGAATTGTTCTGTTTAAAGCCCTCATGTAGCATCCCTTGTGGTGTCTGTGATGTTTACCTTGTGGCCCACTGCAGGACACACAATTTCTACAAGCGTTACTATGCTCAGCAAGACATCACTACATAATACCTTTTCCCACTTTATGAATTGCAGACACTTTTAATTAATACAAAACAGGCTATACATACACTAACATACTGAGTGTTCTACATACCTTGTTAGCATTCCGAACTTTCGTAACTATCTCTCTTACACTGTTTAAACAGTTCTATGGTATGAGCATACGGTTTGAATGTCTGGCAAGTCATCCTTATATATGTTGATACCTGTAACATGTGGTTTCCTGCTGCCAATTGGTGTTCCTGAGTGAATTATTACTTGCACATCAGCTGTGCAGCTACTCCATTCGCCAATTACGTGGCAACAGTGGGGTATAATTGAATTCTCCACTTGGGCGTTGCCCATTTGCCCTACCTTCGGGGAGACAGCCTGTATGTGTTTTGTTGTGTGTAATTGCAACTGCTATGTGTAGAGACACAGATATTTTGGATTCATGTCCCCCGTGGATTGTGTGTGATGGCTAGAGTATGTGGTTCTACATGTGAGTGCACCTGTCATCTCAACCGTCTGATAAGGGACTATTGCAAACAAAACCTGTAACATCGCCGTCTGTTCCATTATACAACGGCTACGATTTCACATGGCACCTTTAAAAATGTGTCTCTCACAAGGTATGTTAACGCTTCTGTAGATGTAATTGAGTGACTGGATGTTTTTGCTGTTATTACAGTCTGTATTGCTATAGTTTCATGTGTGGGGGATGTAGGTGGGTGTACGTAGCATATACAGGTTTGTGGGGCTTGCATTTCTACAAATTCCATATATGTGTGTGGGCTCCTTTCCTAATTAAAGACCTATCAGTTAGTAGACTTTTGTTACGGGCATATACATTGGGCCATTGTTAATTGGTTTCTATATAGTATGCAGGTGAGGTTGATACTGCCATACCTCCGGAAATACAGCAATATGTAAAGGAATGTTACTAAATGACAGATGTCCCATGTATTTCTGTCCCAGATATTTGCACTCATTGCAGTTGTGTTGGCAACTGAACCTCTTTGGCATGGGTTGCCACCTTTTCAAATGGCCATAGTGGAACACTTGCAGGACACACATTGGTATTTACAGGCCGACACATACCCATGGTCAGTACACAAGATAGCACATACTTTTATCCTGAATACATACTTATTCTTGTAGGACTTTGACTACTTATCATATTGCATGTAACATTTACGTTACTTACATACAGGCATAACTATTTAATGCAACTATTACATAATATATGGGACATAATAATGTCCTACAATCTCGGACATTTGCCCTTTTTAATGTTTTATGTCAGGACACAACTGCCCAGGGAGGGGCTGTCCCTCCTAATATGGGACAGGTGGTAACCGTATGCCTATGGCTAGCTATAACCACACCTACTGTAATGATCTACCTCCGAGTTGGCACTAACAGACACACGATGCAGACACACACACACACACATTACAGTCACATGGAAATGCACATGGCACCCTCAACATACACATACAGAGACTACGGCAATCATAAATACAGTTGAACACAGTACCTACGTGGACCACATCACTGGCAGTGGTAACTAAATGTCCCTTCATATCGTGATAATATTACTTGCAGTTCTAGTGTTCCGGTAATGTGTTCTTTCGGTCTTTCAGCCTCATGGTTACGCGTGTCGGTATGTGACACATTCCATAGTTGGCGGTATCCTATTTATTTGTACCTCCATGGTTGTGTACATGTCGTTGACCAATCTATATATTTACAGATATCGGTGAATCCGTATATATCAACATATATCTCTCCATCACCCTTTCTATCTGTATTTTATATATATATATATATATATATATATATATATATATATATATATATATATATATATATATATATATATATATATATATATATATATCTGACAGAGAGAGTGACAGGCAGAATACACCTTTCATTGTGTACTTGTCGGTGTATACTGTTTCCTGGACTCTGCACGTTTGTGTTTGAACCTGTCACATTACACACCTGTCATAGGTACATCTTGGCTACCATAGTGTTAGGTGATTGTGTACATGATTGCGTGTTCTACTCCTGGCAGTGGTCGTTTTACCCTTCAGAGCAGGCACTATTAGTACAGGGGTGAATAATGCTGGTTTCACCTGTTCTGGACATCACTGACCGTGATCTGCGCAATATTCAGAGAAGCTTAGCCCTGTTTCGCACATATCCGTATAGTCATATTTAAATGACGCTTACCAGCACTGGGCAACGCATATTCCCGCTAACGTGTGCTAAACATGATCTGATGACCTATATCCGACATGCATTATTTGTGCCTTCGGGACTGCGTTACATCCCTTGCAGGACGTGGGACCGGGAACATGCACGACGGTCACTGCATTTACCACTTGGGCATCTGGGATTTGTACACGTGTTATAGCGTTTTGTATGTGGACTATACTACGGCTGTTACTCCATACTGCAATCACATGGGTAACTCAGTTAGTTTACATATGGATGAGCCCTACTAATGGTATGTCCATGTGATGTTTAATGGATGTGCTCCAGCATTGGGTATGTATATCACAGTGAGCCACACACTATAATGTGCTACACCTTCAAACGACCGTAGGTGGAGCATGCTGGAGTGACAGATACCTGTCATGGGTACACCCCATGCCTTGACATGACATCCATGATTACATTATGTGGAGCCCCTCATTAACGCACCAGGGAATCCATGCAGAGGGTGTGGAGAACAGTATTACACACATGGGATCTAGTGATTGCCTCTGCTTCACTGAGCAACAATTGGTTACTCGATGTTGTGGCAACAGCAGGCACTGTTTGCCTTGATTGGTGTATGGCCTCTGACAATCGGGCGTGTACCTACCGATGTACCTAGGAACCTATACACACAGTACCAACATATGCTGATAGGTGCGTGTACTGTTCAGGTGTTGACATTCCTTGTTCCAATAGCTGCTGTGTGTACAATGGTTGAGGGCTGCCTATGTAGGATTCACACAGTAGCCCACCTATACATTACAATTTACAGGTGGTCGTGTGTGTGTGCCATCCATTTTACTGTGTGTGCAGGTGGAGAGGTGTGTCAGTCCATAGGGGCCTACTCTGTCAGAGTATGTGCTATACGTTCCCACTTTGCCAAGGCATAGGCATATTGGGCATGCGTCCGTCTGCCTACTGGGGCTGGCACTGGGTGTTCATGGTCTGAATCCCTCTGTGCCTGTGATGGCCTTGGCAATTGCGGTGGGCTATGAGGGCCTTCACCATTTTGTCCCTGCTGCAGCTGTTTCCACAGAATCATATTATGTTGCATGGCACATACTATGAAGATGTGGGCACACGTGCCTGGGGAGTACTGCAAGGCTCCACCAGATGTGTCCAAGCAATGGAACCGTGATTTCAGCATCCCGAACACACGCTCTATGATGATTCTGGTTTGTGCATGTGCCTCATTATGGCATTCTTGCATGGGTGAGTGTGCATTTCTGATGGGAGTCATCATCCATGGCTCCAGTGCATAGCCAGCATCCCCCACAAGGTGGCCATGTGGAATGTCCCCCCTGACAAATACCTGATACAGCTGTGAGGCATGCCAGATATGGGAGTCATGGTAGCTTCCAGGGCTGCCAGCACACACATCCATGATAATGCCCTGGGCATTGCACATGACCTGGCAGTTGATGGAGTGGAATCCCTTGCAGTTTATGTAGTGCCTACCATGCTCACCGGGTGGTGACTTGATATGTATGTGCGTGCAGTCTATCGCACCCAGTACCTTCGGGTAGTGTGCCACATGGTGGAAGTGACGCATATTGCTGGCCAACTCCTCTTGAGTTTGGGGGAAGTATAGATGCTCATTGTCATGTGGTAACATGGCATCCAGGAACTGGTGCAGTACCCTGGATGCTGATGCCTGTGAGATCCCCATTATATCTCCAGTTGGCCTTTGAAAGGTACCTGTGGCTAGTATTCGCAAGCTTACACATACCTTCATGTCCACTGGGATGGGTTCCCCTCTGTTATTTCTGGATCTCAGGCGTGGCCGGCACAGCTCAACTATTTGCTGTAAGATGTCCCTGTCCACCCTGTAATGCTGTACTATCTCCAGATCATGTAGCCCCTGGTAGGTTACCCTTGGTCTGAACACTCTTCTCCTCCTCCGGGGCCCGCGGTGGTTGTCAGCATCATCCTCCACAACACTGTCAGTCTCTAACACATGGTGATGAATCACAGCTATGGCAGCTCCCAACATGTACATTTTAAAAGTTCCCCGTGTGTTTACACTTATGGTGCAGTGTTTGGGAATACACAGGTGTATGTGGGGTGCTTTCACACTTTATACTATTGTGCTGTGAACACCGATGATGTCATAGGGTGTGTATGTACGATCGTAGCTACAGGGTATCTTATGTGTTTTACTACAGGAACTACTATTGTGGTGCCTTTGGTGTTGAATTACATTTGGCTGCCGTGGATTACCTCTTGCCCTTCCCTTTACATTTCTTCATGTTTCACCTACCATTTTCTTTGAATGCATCCAGCAGCCTGCTTTCATTTGTACTTTCCTAGACCTGGCTTATCTTGCGTAATGTGCTCTATTGCCGGTCTACTGTAGGTTTGCTTTGCTCTGCTATGACAGTTCTCCTTTCTTTGCAATCCGACACCTCCCCTATCCTGTCTTGCAGGTTTCTGCGAGCAGACTTGTCAGCTGCCATCGATTGCCCGTTGTGAGTTAATAGGTGTTAATTGCTCAGTTGTACTCCAATTACGCTCCTGCAGCATTTCCTTCTTTTCTTCCCCTGACCTTCCTGTTTGTGCTATGGTGCACGGCGCGTGCATCCGCTTACTGGGTTTCGGGTACGTTTTCATCCCCGTACACATGCGCTTTCGGGCACCATATGTGCTCTCAGCTAAACAATGCTATACCTACCTCCCCACCACTGTCCTGCGGCTTTGCTTAGCAATGGCCTGACCAGATTTGCATTGCTCCAATGTGCTTACAGCTACGGTGGCACACCCCAATGCTGATGTCATGTATACCTCTGAGCAACTCCTCGGTGTTGTAGCGCTGCGCCGTATGGTACATCCTTAATCCAGCGGGACGTTTGCGATTCAGTATTACCTGCCTCATTTGCATGGCATTGACTACTAATTCATAGTTACCGCGCCAAACACTGTCACAGACCCTTAGCAACCCTTGCAGCTTGGTTGTGGTGTACCATGCATACCATTGAGTATTATGGTGAAATCTTGATTTGTATTACATTGCGATTTTATGACATTTGTATATATTTTCTTTGTGTTCCCGTTTGCGCACACATGTCCTGCGGTTGTACTTTGCGTTACTGTGGACATGACATTAAATGTTGTTTTTTAGGTGTTCTGCATCTTTTCTTATGCCATTGGCTGTATATTTAGCCACTGGCATATGTTAACTTTGTAATACATGAGTCTGGTCCACTTTCATAGCTCCGATGTTCTGTTTGGAAAAATGTAAACCGTGTTTTTTGCGCATGGGGTGATTAGCATACCTAAGCCGAGGGCTGTGCAGTTCTGGCATACGCCAGTCGTGCACGTGGGTTTGGATCGTACCTGGATCGCTCGGCAGCCATATTTGGCATTATACTACCTATGCTACGCCTGCGCCTGGCGCAAGCTTCATGAATCCCGGGGATAATCATTTTTATGGTACTGCATAAAATGCATTGCAATAGAACTTTCCACTCTGCACTTTTTTATGTCTCTGACATGTTCTTGTAGTCGATGTTTAAACATTCTTTTAGTCTCCCCAATATATATTAAATTACATGGACACCGCAAAGCATAAATAACTCCAGAAGTAGTACATGAAAAGTTAGCTAACACAGTAAAATTCTTCTTACCCAATTTATAAAATGTTTGAAAAAGTAAATCACAAATATTACACTTCCCACAAGGAAAAGTACCTTTAGGTAATGGATTATTTACTAAACATTCAGCAGGGGCAATAAAGCATGATTTAATAAGTTTATCTGCTATACTAACACCTCTCTTGTAAGAAAAGACAGGAAATCCATTTAATAGCTTATTTAGCTTCCCATCCCTCAATAAAAATCTCCAGTAATGTCTAATTTGTTCTTGCATCTGTTCCCTCAAGATAGTGTATAGCATAACTATATAAAACTTATTTTGGGACCAAATATCCTTTTGATAATACATACATCTTTTATCTTTAAATTTCTCAGCATTTACAGAATAATTTGCACTAATTTTATCCAAAGCATCCTGAATAGTGAATAAAGAATACCCCCTATTCAGAAACATCTGAGTAGTCGATGTAATAGCTTTAAATAAATCAGTTGTGTTATTACAAATTCTACATAAACATAGTAATTCCCCATAGGGCAGGGAGTTAATCAATAGAAGAATAAATACTTTTTGGATCCTGTTTCCTGTTTGTTTGTGGTATTCTGTCTACATTCACAGTTGTACTCTGGACTGTCACAGAGATCATCAACACAATTCTGATAGTAGGCAGTCCTGTGTTCTCTGCTATCCAGCCATGTTCAGCTCCTGCTCCTGTACTATTGTAAAACACAGAATGTAACCTTAAGTATGTACCACAAGATAATGATACTGAAATAAATATTAACAGTACATTCCCAGCTGCCTTCCTGAATCTCTACTTATCATTACCAATGCAAGTCAGGTTGGCATCACTTCAAGTAACTTTACCTATAATGGCATTGTTCTTCATAATGGGAATTGTCAGTTAAATTACTCACATTCTAGCCATCTAATGCTAGGAATCCACTTTAAGCAATGGGCCTTCAAAATGGTCCAACAGGCACTAAATTAACTTGCTCAGCAGGAAGAGAAAAAAGAAAAGAAAGGAAAACTCTGCTCTTCCTGGTACACCATGCATTCTCCACTGCCTGAAACAGTCATGGCCACACATTCATATCTATCTGAGGAACAAAACGGCATTCCCATGCCCATGGATGCATGTTTCTGAACCACATGTTGTCCAATGTAGTAGCACAGTACAGAGCTAGATCATGCCAGTACCATGAGTACCAAAAGTATGGCATAACTGAAGCTATGTACTATGGTGATACAGATGTGGGCATGTATATCTGAACATAAAGCTCACGTTTCATGTTCACTCAGACGTGTAGCTAGTGCCACTTTGCTAACTCAGAGACAGTAGCACTAACCGGCTGTATTAGCATAACCACCATACTAAGTGGCTTTCATTACCATGGTATAAAGCAGTGGCAGCATTTTGTGAAGCAGTGATTGCAACAATACAACTTGGAAACTGAGGAGTTTCAGTAAAGCTTCTGCAGGCATGGAATCCAGACTTAAGGAAATAGTCCTCTCTTGTAAAGTACCTCAGCAAAATCATAAAACATTCTGGTGAATGTCAGTAACAGCAAATGTTGCTGTTTACATATAACTGCGGTTCTGTGACAATGGCTTGCACTGTATCATCTGCACATGGCTGGAGGGTTATAAATCCATATCATAGGAAACCACAGAAGGACATGATGCAAGGAGTGTGAGGTTCCAGGGCCATATACTGAAACATGGCTACACTAGATAAATGGGAAGATGCTGTGCCTAGCACTAACTGTAGTAGATAACCCATGGTTACAGTAAGCAAATGGAAAAAGGTTGTGCCTAGCACATAGCATGTAAATGGGGTGAGGGTGTGCTTAGCACTAACTTCAGCTAAAAACAGGTGCTTAAAAGGGGGAGGCTCTATGGCCACATGTATATGCATCCCACAATGTAACATATACATCTAATGGCTGATATCCTTTACTCACAAATGTTGAGACAGTGACATAGCACATGGCCACCTGAAGGAGGCAATGCCATGAAATGTTCAGTAGCCAGGTGAATGTAGTGCCACTGCAGAGTGTAAGCACACATGGCATGCACCTCCTGGGAAAGTGCCATAGCATTATTAGGACCAGATTTTGCAGGTAGTTTTGAAGGATCTGAATACTGTGGGCTGCCACAATATCTATATACAACAGGACTGAAAAAGAATTTTGATATGCTCATCTATGCAAAGAAAAAGGAATGGGGCATTGCAAAAGATAGGTCCATCTCAGTGGATATATGACCAATAATGAAGAGACTCCCTCAGGTTGTAGAGTGTTTGGTGTCACTCACCAACCATGGGAGAGGACCACCATACTTCAAAAGTGGCTTGGATGGTACCAACCAAAAGTATGTCAATACACAATACACCAGTTTAGTAATTTCCATTATATTACGGCATAGTACACTCCACTGCATGTTTGAAGGGAAGGGTTGCCCAAGGCTCACTTTCCAGATGCCTGTAGTCTGCAGTTCCAACAATCTGCATAACAAGGTGTGTTGGTCAATGTATGCTATAGTCATATGGTAATGTATAATAGTAGTATGCATGCCACAAAAGGGTTACAGGAGCATAGACATGTGGGCAGGCAATGGTGTCATGTACATTCAAACTTTTACAAGTTCCACTAGTGGAAGGTCCAGCTGAACAGAACAACACAGTTGTTACCAATGATGATGGCAGCATGCAAGTGTCATGGCCAGATAATGGAGTGGTGATGTCTGTGACACTGCAGGGGAAGGGGTCACACAAAACTACCATTACAGAGGTACCCGCATAGACACAGTGGATGTACATATCCTCGCCATTGCATGGTAGATAGCATGTACCTGCCAGCCTCTTGTTGGCTACATTTCTGTTTCCAGCAAACACAGCATCCAAAATTTGCACAATTACTAAGTTACACATGCCTGTTACAGGGGATAGACATAGGATCAAAGTGCTGCCTATGCTCTAGGACCATTGCTCATATTTCTATGACACTCAACATTAATTAGCAGATGTGCAGGTCATTACTCAAGTATAAATGCCCATTATCTATAGCATTATGGAGATGTTGAGTGTAATTCATGGATTGCAGGACAACATGTCCCAGCTGCACAGTGACATGGGATACATGAATAGCATGTAAGCACAGTGTGCTGCTGAGGTTGCTGGTGGTAAATGGTGCTTTCTTAAAATATTGCAACTGCCATCCAGTTTGCATCTACAGGCAATGCATCCTATGGCCATGGGGTTTCTAGATGTAGATGTGAGGATATCAGCCAAAGAACCTCCCAAAACAGACTACACATAAAATAGCTGAAACAGCTTTACTGTCACTTGTGGGCACACAACCTGGCAACCCCAGTTGTGGGCATCAACCAGGTCATGGACTGCAGCACACCTCCAGCTCAACACCTCTGATGCCACTTTAGGCTGCCTATGTATATTTCCATTGATCTACCCTTCTCGTTTAAGGAAATTATCAATCCCTTACTATGCAAGACAGCACAGATAGCATATAATTTTCACTATGTATAATTACCGTCTAAGCTAAAAATTGGTACTAAAAACTTTTCACTATGTATGCAGTTAGTGTTTAAGCTAAAAATTGTACTAACAGCTTTTCTTCCCAGGCCCATGCTGAAAAAAGGTCTTGCAGCTGGCCCAGTCAGACTACCCCAATAAACAAACAATGAAATAAATGAATGAATGACTGAATTAATTAAATAAATAAATATTATTGCCAGTGATCATGTTGTGGCAGCTTGACCCCACCAATGAGAGCTGTGATCCTTGACTCCCCCACCATTTCAGAGTACGTGGCTACTGCATCCACCAACAATGCTTCTAGCCCTTATCATAGCATTGCACTCACCAGTCACTGTGCCCCCCACATCACACTTGCAAGTGATAACTGGGTATTTCATACCCTCTAATCTGCATGGCTATGGTTCATAGGTTCATAGATAGATACTAGGCTAGTGGCCCTAGGGCCTATACAAGCCTAGCCAAATGGTACCCTGGCTTTTGCCACCCAAGAAAATTATTTTCCTGTGCCCCTGTCAAGCAGAGCCACAGAAATGATCCCCAGGGTGAATTTCCTATCTCCCATCCAATCATCAATATTTTTCTTGAAGAGTGCTAATGGGGAGTTTTGTTTGCTATAGATAGGTAGTTTGTTCCAGAGTATGGGAAGTCTCTGGTACAGGAATCTATCCTTCCAGCATGTTCTGTTTATTGTGGTGACAAGGTTTAGGTCCCTAGAGCATGTAGCTCGGAGGGATTGGGATTTCTTTAAGTGGAGCATGTCCAACAGCTCTGGGTTTGACATAGTTTTGTATGTTAGGCAGAGATCGCCTCTGAGTAGGTGATATGCGACAGAGTAAAGCTGGAGTTTCTTGAGATGGTCTGCATGGAGCATCTGTTTGGGGTTGGTAATCCTCTTTGAGAGGTATTTCTATGGCCTTTAAAGTTGTTGTAGATGTCTTGTGAGGTACATACCAAAAGGGGCGTTGTACTTTATAATGGGTCTAATGAGTGATGAGTAGAGGGGAACAATGGCCTCTTTTTTCCTGGATGAGAAACATTTTGTGATGAGGTATGCCACGTAGAAGGATTTCCTGACTACTGTGTCAATGTGATTATCAAAGGAGAGACTACTGTCCACCTATGTCCCAAGGTCTCTTATCACACTTTTGGTGTTAAGTAGACTACTGCCTATGTGGTAGTTCATGGGTAAAGAGTTTTTACCAAAAGGGATGACAATGCACTTTTTGGCATTGAGCTTGAGGCCATGGCTTTGACACCAGGCATCTGTCTCAGTGAGGCCCTTTTGTAGGATGTCCACATTGTTAGGAGTTTTGATTATGGCTCCTAGTTTGCAGTCATCTGCGAACTTTGTTAGCCAAAGACCTTCTGTGTTAGCCTGTACTTCAGAGAAGTAGATACCAAACAGGAGAGGACCTAGGACTGAACTCTGTGGTACTCCACTTGTCACTGGTCTGAAGTTGGATTTAGAGTCTGCTACTTTCACAGTGTGGATTCTGTCACTGAGCCAGTTGGCAACCCATCTTGTGACATAGGGATTTATACCTAGTTTAGTGAGTTTATCTATAATTCCAGAGTGGGGGATGGTGTTGAAAGCCATGGAGAGATCTAGATAGGCTGTGCAAACCACCTTACCCTCATCTACGGCTTTGGTGACCACTTCAAAGAAGTCTATCAGGTTTAGAAGACATGCTCTACCTTTTACAAACCTGAACTGGGTAGGGTCCAGAGTTTGGAGATTACCAATGTCATTGTTTATAAGTTCCATGATGATACATGCCATAGCCTTGCAGAGCAGGCTCATCAGGCTAATGGGGCGGTAGTTCCCGGGGTCAGTGGTGGCTCTCCCTTTGTGGAGTGGGATAACCGTTGCTGTGCTCCATTCAGTGAGCACAAAGCCAGAGTTGAGGCTATGACTGAACATGGTACTTAAGTGGGGTGCCAATTTGTTCTGTAGTTCATGTAGAACGCAGACTGGGAAGTTGTCTGGTCCCATGGATGCTGTGTTCTTGGCTTTGGAGAGTTTGTTTTTTACCTGTGCAGCCATGATTACAGGGACTTTGCATTCTTCCGGGATAGAGATGGGCCATTTAGGGAATGAGACAGGGGTAAAGTTAGCACTGAACCTATCTGCCAGGATGTTGGCAATGTCAGTTGATTCTATATATTTAGTGCCATTGTGCTGTAACTCAGCACAGATCTGAGTGTTACCATTGATATTCTTGACATAGCTATAGAATGCTTTGTGGTTGTCTTTAGAATCAGTGGTGATTTTGTTTTTGTAACTAGCTTTGGAGGATTTTATGAGGGATCTCAGCTTCTTACTAAGGCTGACCACAGAGTTCCTCCAATCATGGAATTTTACTCTTTTTTGCAACAGTTTCTTTCTTCTGTTGTAGAGTTTATTTATGGCAGGGGACCACCAGATTGACTTCCTTTTTTGGAGGATAGCATCCTGGTTCTGTTAGGGATTGCACGATCCATGCACTCATGTAAGTGCTTATAAAGTGCAAGTGTATAGGATTCAACAGTCATACCTCCATTGTCCATCAGCATGGGTGTCGTGAAGTTTACCACTTCTATCTTAAGAAGCGTGAATTTGGCCTTGGAGAAATTATTTACAGTGATTTCCCTAATGGGGGGTGGGGGTGAGATGTGGATGCCTAGGGTGATTTGCTTGTGGCCAGATCTGACCAACAAGGAATTGACCTCTGGTGTGGAACATCGGTTGCCCATGTTGGTAATGACCAGGTCTAGGATATTGCTGACCCTGGTGGAGGGAAGGAAAAGTTGATCCAAGGCATTGGAATTAATGAATTCCAGAAAACATTGAGCACAAGAGTTGGTACATGAGTAATTTTCCCAGTTAATGGTGGGGTAGTTGAAATCACCCATTATTAGGGTGTTAGGTTGTACCTTAATATTTTCCAGCGTATCAAGAAATGAAGAGTGGGAATCCTGGGGAATGGTGGGAGATCTGTGGCAAGCTACAGTTTGGGTTGCGGTCTTGCTCAAAATTAGTTGCACTTGGATAATCTCTGATGCATTATGCTGAGCAACTAGCCTGGAGGTGGAGATATCCTTAATGAATATCGATACACCTCTGCCTTTAGTGCTTCGGTCCAGGTTAGGTGACCGAAAGGTATGGTATGAATTATAGCCTGGTAATGCATGGGTGCTCTCTGGAGCCTTGAACCAGGTCTCTGTCACTGCACAGATGTTGATGTTCTCCATTTTAAGGAGTGCCTCGAGTGGGTGCATTTTGAGGTTTAGACTTCTAGCATTAAGTAGCATTACCCTCGGATTTTGCTTGTTTGTACCTGTTATGGTGGTGAATTTGTCATTTGAATCTTGCCTAAAAAAAGGCACTATAGGGGTGACATGAGCCTTAACCACTATCCAGAATCCCAAGGGCAACAGGTGCAGGCCATCTCTGGCAAAGCATCATGGTTTATCGATCATGTCATCCTAGGCAGACAGATACTGGATCCCCTTAGAATGACACCAGAAACTTAGCCAATTGTTGAAGTCAATCATTTTGTCCTTGTACTGTGGTATCATTCTGGGTGATGGCAAGATGCTGCTCAGGGCTAGGGTCATACCTGCCTGGACTACAAGATTGGACAGCTCCTCCATGTCTCTTTTCATGTAGTCCAGGGAGGTACATCTCAGGTCATTCACACCAACATGGACAATGACAGAGTCATATTTGTACTTGTTGTGGCGTGACCAGAGTGCATGCATTATGTGGCGGATCCTGGCACCTGACAGGCATCTGACAGTAACTTTATCCTTGTTTAGTCTGGTGAGTGGAACATCAATGTGCCTGACTCTAGAGTCACCTATGACTAGAGTGTTGGGTACGTTGTTATGCCTTATGGGCTGTGGTTGAGTGGCACACTGAGTTTGTGGGCTATGTGTCATTTGGGTTGTGTTGGGGGGTGGAGTTTGCTTGCATTTATGCTTTGGATGTCCCTGATGCTTGGGCAGGTTTTTATTGAGAGCCTCCGTGAATGTAGGTGTGTGTTTTGTGTTTCTATGTGTGTGTTTTGGTGGTGTAGGCTTTGAGGGACTATGTGATGAGTGTGGTTTGGTGCAAGTGTTTACCTTCTCCTCTTGACTGTCTAGTCCAGTCTTGGGTGAAGAGATCTTTGCTTCCAGTTTGGCTATATAAGTGCATCTCTCACAGGTTGTAGTGTTGGGTGGTAGGAGGAGAGGGTTGTCTGTGTACATGAGGCAATTGCTGCATTGCCCCAAGATGCCCAGATTCATCAGGTAGACAGGAGAAAACACTGGGAGCTGACCCTTAGACATGCCTGGATATGTGCTTATTTATTAAGCACTGAAAACTGTTTCCTCTAGACAAGTGAGGAAAGTTGAGTGCTGTAGTAATTTGTAGCTTATTTAGTCCTTACAATGAGTTCTGAACAAGTGCTGAGCTCAAACAAAACATTTGAGTGCTGAAACTAGAAAACTAGCTAGTTCTAAGAAACAAAATTAAGCTAGAAGGCTTCCCTCCAACACAGAAATGCTTGGGGGCTCAGAAGCTCACAAACCGTCCTGGATACAGCAAATCTGTGTCTGGACTAGACGACTTACAGGAAAGGCAGGAAACAAGCTTAGAAATTTTTTTTTTGTAAAATGGAAAGGGGAATGGAGGAGCAGAAACTAACTGGGTTGGCTTTCTCAAATGTTCTCCCTGTATTAGGTAGAATGAGGAAATTAAACTAGACTGGGAGGAGTGTCCCAGATCAAATTTACATTAGGGGCGAGCAACTGCAAAGCCACCAAGTATAAATGCAGGATACCAATAGGGAGGGAGGGTGAGAAACAAAAATCAGAACAAACAAACCCAACCAGATGCTTAACAATTGTAGAAAATTTCTAGTTAATACCTCACACACAGTGAAACTAGCTATCAAAGTATATGCAGACAATAAAAGTGCTATAAATAAGCAAAAAAACAGGATACTTAATGTTATATATCACAAATTAGTTGGCTCAGAGCCCTTCCTCTAACTTCCTCCGATTAGCTCAGTGTGAAATGGCAGAAATACTCACCAATATTTTATAATCAATGCAACCATTTCATGCACTACCCTGCATATCCTGGATGTTGTATCATACATATAATTTTATTCTGTGTTTTCTGTATCATGGTCCATGTCTGTGCATCAGATGCCAGTTCTGTCAATAATGTATTGCACCTGCCTCTGCCTCAGCCATGGAACTGTTGCTATTTCTTCTCCCCAACTCTCCAGCCTGCTCCTCAGATGCTACTATAACTTCTATGCAAGGCTCAGCAGCCATGATATTCACTTGCTGTTACAACTGTTTGTAGTATGCCATATTGTACAGCATGGCTCATACAGCAAAGCTCTCGCTGAATATATCTGTCAAGATATTGGAGGCATCCCTTCAGTTGCCAAAATACAAAATTCACTACATTTTCAGTTTTATTGTTAGCAGTGATACAGGCCATTCTTTTCATGGTCCGAGCATGCATGTCAGAGTCATCAGTTAGGGCTCTAGGGCATATCCATTTTTGCCCACAACATCCAACAAATGAATTATATATGGTGTACTCCCTACTCACATGGCAACTGTATGTATAGATGCGTTTATCATTTGGATATGTGCACCTGCCACCCAGATAACTCTGTGGAAAATCCCTTTAACATGAAATTTTGGCACAGGTCAGACATGCAGTGGATATAAAAAGTTTACACACCCTTGTTAAAATGCCAGGTTTTGTGATATAAAAATATGAGGCCACAATACAACATTTCAAAACTTTTCCCACCTTTAATGTGACCTATAACCTGTACAATTCAAATTAAAAGCAAACAAATCTGTTAGGGGAAAAAATATAAAAAAATAAAAAAAATGTACTATAAGCTGGTTGCATAAATGTGCACACCCTTAAACTGATACTTTGTTGAAGCACCTTTTGATTTCATTACAGCATTCAGTCTTCTTGGGTACACACCTGCCATCAATTAAAGAGACTCTGATTAACCCCAAATAAAGTTCATCTGTCTTAGGATTTTCCTGACGTACTCAGTTGCCTGCTAAAGCAAAAGCCATGGTTTGTAGAGAGCTTACAAAGCATCAAAGGGTTCTCACTGTTGAAAGGTATCAGTCAGGAGAAAGGTACAAAAAAAATTCCACAGCATTGTATATACCACGGAATATAATGAAAACAGTCATCAAAAAGTGGAGAAAATATGGGACAACAGTGACGTTGCAAAGAACTGGACGTCTCTCCAAAATTGATGAAAAGATAAGATGAAAACTAGTCAGGGAGGCTACCAAGAGACTTACAGCAACACTGAAGGAGCTGCAGGAATTTCTGGCAAGTATTGGTTGTGTACTACATGTGACAACAATCTCCCGTATTCTCCATATGTCTGGGTTATGGGATAGGGTTGCAAGACAGAAGTTTTTTCTTACATAGAAAAACATCCAGGCCTGGCTAAAATTTGCAATACAATACATCAAGTCTCCCAAAAGCATGTGGGAAAATTTGTTATGGTCTGATGACACCAAGGTTGAACTTTTTGGTCACATTTCCAAAAGGTACGTTTGGCTCAAAAACAACACTTTGCATCACCAAAAGAACACCATCCCCATGGTGAAGCATGGTGGTGGCAGTATCATGCTTTGAGGTCGCTTTTCTTCAGCTGGAACTGGGGCTTTAGTAAAGGTGGAGGGAATTATGAACGGGTCCAAATACCAGTCACTTTTGGCCCAAAACCTTCAGGCATCTGCTAGAAAGCTGAAGATGAAGAGGAATTTCACCTTTCAACACAACGATGACCCCAAGCATACATCCAAATCAACAAAAGAATGTCTTCACCAGAAAAAAAAAATAAAGTTTTGGAATGGCCCAGCCAGAGCCCAGACCTAAATCCAATAGAAAATCTGTAGGGTAACCTAAAGAGGGATGTGCACAAGAGATGCCCTTGCAATCTGACAGATTTGGAGTGCTTTTGCAAGGAAGAGTGGGCAAATATTGCCAAGTCAAGATGTGCCATGCTGATAGTCTCCTACCCAAAAAGACTGAATGCTATAATTAAATCAAAAGGTGCTTCATCAAAGTATTAGTGTAAGGGTGTGCACACTAATAATAGATTTGTTTGTTTTTCAATTGAATTGTTCAGGTTATAGGTCACATTATAGGTGGGAAAAGTTTTAAAATGCTTTATTGTGGTCTCATTTTTTTATATCACAAAAACCTGGTATTTTAACAAGGGTGTGTAAACTTTTTATATCCACTGTATGTCAAATGTATGAATTGCCTGAGTGGAGGTTGGACACATTATAAATAATTTCCTGAGCATTACAGGCCACCTGGTAGGTCAAGAGTTGAAATCCTTCCTGTTAATATATTGCATTGCATACCCTCTGGACAAGGTGGAGCTTTGATAGAAAAATGTGTGCACTTTTTGGCTCTCAGGTCCTTAGAAAATGGTCTATGTCATAAAAGGTCTGTATGTTCTTAGTTCTCTTCTCCACTATCCTGGGGAGCCAGATATGCTCCTCCACATCTTGTAGCACAACATCAAGGAACAGGTATAGAATTCATGAGGCTGATACTTACAATGTCCCTAGCATGTACTCTGCAGGTCAATGTATCTAAGAGGTTAAGACTACATATATCTTTGTATCCAGTGAAAAAGGCATACTACACAACTCCCTTAAGTCAATTATGGGTGATGCAGTTTGACTAGGTTCCTTGCAGTAACAATGAACTGGACATACATAGTTGTCTGAAAGCTGGTGGGATTTCAGGTACTGTATACACCTCTGCTGGTGGCACAGAGGGTCATGAGAAATACCAGTTCTAATGTCAGCTCTCAGCACGTTGCTGTGTACCTACTGCTGAGAGGCCGTTCACTGCTCCTGTTGCACAGCACGAATCATGGCATTCACCATGGGCTTACATATCACCTCTGTACACCTGTTTAATGTTTCTGAATCAGTCCACCATTTTAGGATCCTTCATTTACATAATCCATGAAGTTTGTTTGTAGAGGGATTCCTCATTCCTATGCCACTATCCCACCATTAGCATTTGCTGTATATCTCACTGTTCTGAGCTCTACACAGATATGCTATATGTGTCTTAGAATTAATTATCTCCTATACAATGCCTCTGTCCTCCTTAGCTCAGACTATGCAAAGCACTAACTGTCTAAGAATCTTTGCCACATGCACTCGTACATAGATATAAACATGTAAACACAGACAAATATTAACATATTTATAAATACACACAAACATACACACATTTACTCACACAGATATAATCAAATACACATACACATGTTAACATGAATATAAATACAGACAAGCATACATGCACATACACTGAAACATGCGCTCACACTCATATCACATAACCATACACAGATATAAACCCATATAAAAATAAACACGCACACACGCACACACACACACACACACACACACACACACACACACACACACACACACACACACACACACACACACACACACACACACACACACACACACAGCTTCAACAGTGCATTTAACTTCACTCACCAGGATGTTTGGCTCAGATCAAAGAACATACCAGTATGTTTCAATGATGTTAAACCGCTTTCTTCTATAGTCCTGTACACTACTGCCACCTCTTCTTAACATTACTGCTTCTGCTATGTGCTTTCCATCTTTGTCTTTTATCATACACATGTGAAGTTTCCATTAATACTATTATTAATCTTCTTGAAGAAGCTTCTCGTCTTTCAATTCTGTTATTTTCTTCCATTTCACTGTACTGTTCATTTAAACATGCCTACTTTTCTCTTATTTCTGTTCTCAGAAACATTGTATTTGGTTTGACATATTTTCCTTATTTCAATTGCCATTCACTCTCATTCTTTTATCCGTCACTTCTAAAGTCATTTTGCCTTTTTTTTCTATTTGGAATATTTTTGTTGCCACTTCCCCTCACAATATCACAAACATTGTTCCATAGTACTTCAGGAACTCTATCCAGTAAGCCTAATCCTTTAATCTGTGCTTTGCCTCTGCTACATATTAATATAGAATACTGTTCAACTTCTATCTAGTTAGCTTGGAGACATTTCTTGTTTTCTTTAACATGTCTCTAAACATTGCAATAAGAAGCTGATGGTCTGAGCCACAGCTCCGGGTCTTGTTCTTCATACTTTTTTTAGAGCACTTCCATCTCTGACTGCAAAGCATATTATCGATGTAACTTTGGTAAAGTTGTCTTTTATCTGCTGAGATAGTGTTTGCTATGACCCATAAATTATCTTCTAGTCTATGTCTTACTTTATTTTATACCCCAAAGTCAAATTTGCCCATTCTTCTAGCTGTACTTTGATCCCTAACATTAGTATTCTAGTCACCTGAGAAGAATTTAATGTTACTTTTAGGTGTTATATCTAGAAGGAGCTGACATTAAATTCTTCTCAGGTGACTAGAATACTAACGTTAGGGATCAAAGTACAGCTAGAAGAATGGGCAAATTTGACTTTGGGGTATGAAATAAAGTAAAACATAGACTAGAAGATAATTCATGGGTCATAGCAAACACTATCTCAGCAGATAAAAGACAACTTTACCAAAGTTACATCGATAATATGCTTTGCAGTCATGTTACTTTTAGGTGTCATATCTAGAAGGAGCTGAGACTGCAGTGGTGGTGCTGCTGTAGCGTTGCCGCCTCACAGTAAGACGTTGTCCTGTTCGATTCTCAGCTACAGCGTCATCTGTGTGGAGACATGCGTGAAAGGGCATACCTTCGTTGAAGGTTGTGCGTCAGGGCTGGCAACTCGGCATGTAAAAATCTACTGCCAATCATTAGTGGACCGGAGTTCTGCTGTGGTGACCCCTAACCGGGAAAAGCCGAAAGACACAACATCTAGAAGGAGCTGCAGATTCTAATAAAACTGGTTGACTTCCTCATTGCTAGCATCTGTTGTTGGAGCAATCATTTTAATGTTGAATGACTTGCCCTTGAGTCAAAATGAGATCATTATCTCATTTTTGGGGGCTGTAAATGAGCTCTGATTTTGACACCCTTTTATTATCTCTTATGGTAACTTATTTCTTATGCAAGACCCTTATCCATAGTAGAAGATCTCTGAACATATTTGTTAAAACATGTGCATTCACACACCAGCATATACTACCACACATGCAAATAAATACACAAACACACTCACACTGACATGAAAATAAGTATAAACACACACACACACACATACACACACACACACACACACACACACACACACACACACACACACACACACATGCACTCACCACATACATACCTATAAACATACTTACATATACCTACAGACATACCCGCATGCACGTGCGTGCACACACACACACACACACACACACACACACACACACACACACACACACACACACACACACACACACACACACACACACACACACACACACACACAGCAACACATACGTGCAAACACAATATATGAAAATTAATTAAAAAAGGAAGTCGTATTCTTACCATAATGTTTCATCTGTGTTGTCCATTCTCATTCTTTCTCAATAGATGGGACTTCGATCCGATCCTCGGATCCGACTCAGTTGTTATACTGGCTTGTACCTGCTAAAAACTCTCAAGCTCCCTTCCTACCCATAATGCAGTAAGCCCAACCTCCCTCAGATCCTTCTTATAGTTTGAGAGAGAAAGAGCAAAAGAGAATGAAATCATAGCAAGTGCCATTACTGGAGTTCAAAAAAAGGGACAGGTGGTATCCCTATAATACTTATTCCACCAGAAGTCATTAGAATGAAAAGGCAGGGTGTTGGATGGTGGAAAGTTGAGGAAGAATGAAAATGCACAACACAGATGGAACATTATGGTAAGAACATAACTTCTTTATCTGATGTCAATTTTCATCCTTCCTCAACAGATGGGACGGAGTCCCCATCTACCTCAACCCTTGGGTGGGCTCTAAGGAAGGATATTCCTGAGTATGGTCAAACTGAAAGCTGCCCTTCCTCTCAAGACCATGTCTACTTTATAAAGAGTGATAAAGGTATCAGGATTTGACCAAGTCGCAGCCTCACATATATCGCCCATAAAGGCTCTAGACTGTAAAACCGTGGAAGCAGCCATAGACCTGGTTGAGTGAGCATTCAAAAATTTTGCTAAGGGAAGTTTCAATTTGATGTAGACAAAAAAAATGCAGTCTGTCAGCCATCTGGCTAGAGTTACCTTTGCAAATGATTTTCCCAATTTGTTAATTGCAGATGAAACAAAAAGTTGATCTGACTTTCTAATGTTTTTTGTTCTGTGCAAGTAGAAATATAATTGTCTGTAAACATCCAATAAGTGCAATAAATACTCTCCTTTATTTGTAAAGTACAGGAAAAATATAGGCAGGTTAATGGTTTGGTTGATGTGGATTCTGACACTACCTTAGCTAGGAAAGAGGCATTATTACTGAAGGTGACCCTATCCTTGTGGAAAATCAAATATGATAGCTTGGAAGATAAGGCCTGGAGTTCTGAAATCCCTCTAGCCAAAGTAATTGCAAATAAAAAGACAATTTTCCAGGTCAAAAAGTTTAAATCACATTTATCATCTGGTTCAAAGGGAGATTGTGTCAAGGCCTGCAGTATCAAATTTAAATCCCATGGTGGAAAAGGATCTCTAAAAGGAGGTCTTAGTAACAGAGTACCTTTCAAAAAGACTTTGCATGGTTTAGAAGAAGCTAGTGATGAATTTTGAAACCCCATGTGAAAGTTATAGATGGCAGCGAACTGAACTTTGATAGATGATGAACTAGCACCCCCATTAAACAAGCTTGCTAAACACTCAAGAACCAATTGAATCAGTACAGAAAGGGGTCTATCTGATTCTGCTCTGCCCAATAAACAAATCTTATCCATTTACTTCTATACAGTTTCCTTATAGAGGGTTTATGTGAGGATAACAGACTGGAATGGACAGGTGATGAGAGCATGGGCTGCCTGGCTGTTAATGGAATCGGAGAAACCATGCAGTCAGTTTGAGGTTTGGGATGTTGGGGTGAACCATGCCTGCAGGATGAGACAGCAGGTCTGGAATTGAATCCAGAACCCAAGGTAGATACAGAAGATGAGTCCAAAGAGAGAAACAAAATCTGTCGAGGCCAGTAAGGTACAATGATAATGACTCTGTTTTTCAACCTGGCTGCTTTCTGAAGGAATTTGGGAATTAATTGAGTCAGAAGATAAGCATGTAGAAGACTGGGGGCCCAATCATGGAGTAGAGCATCTCTTGGTGACTTCCCTGATGGGCAGACTAGGGCAAAGAAGCTGCTGCACTTGTTTAGAGGAGACACAATGAGATTGCAGCAAGGTTGACCCTAGTGCCGGAAGATCACATCTGACACTCTGCTGTTGAGAGGCCACTCATGAGGAAGTAAAATGGGTCTGCTCAAATTGTCCGCTATCACATTAGGCTTCCCTGAAATGTGCATTCCAACTAGAAAGCAGTTGAAGGCCATACCATTAGGGTTTTTTGACAAAGGTGGTAAGATTTAGTGGTCCTTTGTTTGTTGATGTACCAAACCAGTGACATGTCCTTTTGGATTGCAATTTTTGCAAGAGGGAGAGAGTTTTGGAATGCTTGCAATGCCAGAAGCACCACTCTCATCTCCAGAATATTGATAGGTAAGTTGGTCTCTTCGGGGGACCAAGTGTCCTGCACTGTCTTGTCCCAGAAAATGCCCCCCTAACCCAATCTGGGAGGCATCCATGGTTGTTATGGCCTTGGGCTGAGGGAGAACAAAGGGACAACCTTATAACAGTTGCCATGACTGCATCCACCGTGAAAGATATCATTTGCACACATGAGTTATTCTGACTTTTGCGGACATGGGTTGAGAGAGCACTGACCACTGCATTTGTAGCATCTGTTGCAGAATCCTTGTGTGATATCTTCTATGGGCACTAGGATTATCACTGCTGACATCAAACCTGGAGCCTGAAGAACCAACCAGGCTGAAATCTTGGTACTGCAGATTATTTGTCTGACCTGAGTCTTTGTCATTTCTACTCTCGACATGGGAAGAGATGCTATCATAGAGACTGTGTTGAACATAGCCCGTATAAATTCCAACATCTGAGTGGGTTGTAGGTGTGACTTGTTGTAACTGACAGTTTTTCCAAGATGTGAACAAGTTTGCAACACTTGGCCTCTTGCCTCTACTAGTTCATGCCTTGTCGGGGTGGTGATGAACCAGTCTTCAAAATATGGAAACATCCGGAAGCCCTACAGTCACAAGTGAGCTGCTACTACTGCCATGCATTTAGAAAACATCCTGGGAGCTTTGGTGAGGCCAAAGAGCAATGGTCTGAACTGGTAATGACTGGCTCCCAGCCAGAAGTGTAAGTACCTTCTGGATCATATCTTCATTTTTATGTGGTAGTACACATCCTGGAGGTCTGTTCAGCACATCCAGCCATCCTTGCTCAGAAAGGATGGAATGGGCTGAACTGTGAGCATCTGGAACTAGGTGTGATGAACTGCTTTGTTTAACACACAGAGTTCCAAAACTGGTCTACAGTATCCTGTTTTCTTTGGCACTAAAAAGAATCTTGAAGCAGTTCTGTATTCGATTTGGTCTCTAGGGACATCTCGGATGACTTTTTCTAGCAGCATTTGTGTTTGCAGTGCTGTCAGTTCATTCTGACTGGGTGGAACATCAGGGATTTTTCTGGGAAATAGGGGTGGAAGGGAAAAGGGAATAGTATAACCCCTGGAAATGATTCTCTGCACTCAGGTGTCTTTTGTTAAATTTCGCCAGGCTTCCTGGTGCAGGGATAAGTACCCCCGACTGCCTCCAGAGGAAGGCAATCGAGCCTTCATTCAGGAGTGCTGAAAGGGTCTATCAGAAAAAGAATCCCAAGACCCACAGTTCTGTGGACCTCTTCTGCTGTTATCTTTCCACCCTCTGCCTCTGGGGGAACTACCTCCATGTCTGTCCTGAAAAACACCCTGAGATTTTTTCAGCCACATCTTCCCACCTCCTCATTGGTTCTTGGAAAAGCTCTGTTGAGGGGTCAAAAACATATGGCCACTGCAGACAGGGGCTTCCCAGGTTTCTTACACCTGGAGAGTGTGTCTTTCACTGTGGGACCAAAGAATGAAGAACCTTCAAAAGGAGCAGTGATGAAAGCTGACTTGAAGGGCTCTGCAAAATTGCACAGGCACATCCAGGCATGCCTACTGATGGAAAGGCCTGAACCTACAGCACTTGATGTGCTTTCTGCAGCATGTGAGATGAGCCTCATGGACAAATTTGCAACAGACTGAAGGGTAGCCAACTGTGAGGCCACAGAAGATTGAACCTCTGCAGTACTGGTCCCTGAAAGGAGTTTGAAAATTTCTTAATTGAGTCCCTTTGCAACCTCATGAAGTGTATCAAATAGTTCATTGATCAGACAGCAAATGTCACTGAACCATAAACTCACTTATGAAATCTGTCCAGAGCCTAGAGTGTCTGTTACGATGGAACAGTGTAAGGAAGCTATGAGTTCCTTCTTCTTAGCTGCCACCATAAGTATAGTATCAACCGATACACCCTTGCTCCAAAGCGATTTCCCTACCGGCAGAGACAGAATCCTGTCAGGCCTATTAATGACTGACTTGATTATATCAGGCTCCTTCCATGCCTGCTAAGACACCAAATTAATGAGGTTATCAGCAGGCAGAGTGACTCAGGAGGTAGATGGGCCAGTCCCAAAAACTTCCAGAAATACTGACTCCTCAGGAGTTGGGTTTTAGGCAGACCAACCACACTTCTGTCTAAGGATCTCAAAAATGTCTCCAAAGGAGACATCATCAGGTGGTAACTTGAGAGACCCTTCTCCCTCATCAAAGTCAGTATTCTTGGTGATGGACTCCTAGGGGGAGCCCAAGTGCTTCCTCTTGCATGCCTTCTTCTGAGGGACTTCTTTGGTGGTATGATCCAGAGAAGTATTAGAAGAGATGACAAAACCTAGCTGTGTAGTCAGGAAGCTTTGGCCTAGCTGTCTCAGTGGAGTGGAATAATGAGGGTCATGGGGTATAGTCAGCTGAGATGACATGCGTGGTTCCGAGGAGGAAGGACCCTGCTGATCTGCAGGAGCAGAGAAAACTCTCTCCACGACCTCAAAGGCAGACTTCTTTGGAAAGAAGGAAGCCAACAGAGCCAAGAAAACAAGGTTCTGACCCACTACCTCCCTCCATTCCAAGAGCTGACCACCTGAGGTGGAAGCTGGAGCCGAGCTATCCAAACCTGAAGCTCTGAGAGGAAGAGATGGCTCCAAAAATGTAGGAGTCACTCCTAGCTCCCCAAGTCCAACCTGGAAGCTTCACCTCTGAGATTTATCTTGATCCGAAGACATTGGTGCTTGTACACTTGGAGTAGCTGTCAGATTTGAAGACAAACATGCCTTTGGACTTGACACAGCAGGCCCCAGAAAACCTGGATCCGATAACTCTGACACCATGAATCAGATAAGAGGAGGAACTACTAATGCAGGGTAGTGAATGGACATTGTTCCTGACATGAGGGGGTAAGAACAGTGATGGCACCCTTCTGAAATTGCTCTATAAAGAATTTTCTTGTCATTCTTTCCACATCAACTTCTGTGACACTTCTGGAAGAATGAGGGGACACCACTAAACGGGGCTTAGGGTACCACTCTAAAAAAGGTGAGGGCACCATAGATGGCACTGGATATACACTGGGAGAAAAAAACATGCATGGTAGAGGCTTCAGATCCAAAGACCCTGGATTTGAAGAGCTTTTTGTTTGATCCAGAAGAACCAGCCACCACTTTCATCAGATCCAAGGAGGGTCGGATCCTAAGAAAAGTCAGATACAACTTTGACTTTTTCCTTCCTCGGCTCTGATGAAGTGGAGGCAGCAGAATCAGAGGACATGGACCTTTTAAAAGGTTCCCTGACCTTTTGTTTTGGAAATTGAACTCCAACAGTGGCTTGGGAGAAAGTAGTAGGCAAAAGCCCCTTTACAATCAGCTTGTTCTGCCTCTCAGTGGGGTCGAACCCAGCACAAACATCACAATCCTGGTCCAAGTGATCCAGCCCTAAACAGCACACACATAACTGATGCAAATCAGAAAAGGGCATTTTGTGCCCGGATTTCTCACACTTTTTGAAACCTTTATCAGACATCTCTAAAAACACCAAACAACAACACTTTAATCTGCAAAGAAAAACTTACAGCTTGAAAGAATAAGTCTAGAAAGAGTAAGAATTATTCAAAAACCTTGTGACAACAACAACTAAAATACACAATCTGGAAAGGTTTCAAGCAGATAAAGGTTGAAAATCCCACTTTGTAAAGCAGCTCAAGAGCAATGGTGACCATGTCTAGATGCAAAAGCAGCAAAGGAGATCTGAGGGGAGGTTGGACTTAGTGCATTATGGGTAGGAAGGGAGCTCAACAGTTGTGGTGGCTACAAGCTAGTATAATAGCAAAGTCAAATCCAAGGATCAATCACATCTGAGTCCCATCTGTTGAGGAAGCATGGAAATTTACATCAGATCAAAAAGATATTGATGCTGCAAAAGGATTAACTTTGTTACCATATTATCTTTGCAGTGGTTTGTGAAATACTTCTTTTTAAACACTCATTTATTTATTTTTTCATTATATTCCTTTAGATCAGAGCGTGTTGGCAAAGTATAAAATGGACCAGTGAAATTAAATCTGTTTTGCACATCAGGACTGGTGAAAGAGTTTACTGGACTTTTTCCGACCACATCAAATGCAATATAATGCTGAATTCACATTGTTCTGTACTAGGTTACTTTTAATTTATTATCACCTACCAACATTACTAAAACAAAAGTAAGCAAGACTGAAGACATCATTCAAATGGTGTTTCTGAAAACTTTCATGTCAATAGTAAATCTAAAGCTGATTGGCCACTTCAGTAGCCATTCTCATTAAACTGCATCTTCCTAAGTTTGATTTATTTGGTCTAGTTTTACAGTCCTTCACTAAGTGAGCTCTGTTGTCTGTTCAGATATACTTTCGAAAGCCATTTTTTCCAGTTTCTTCCCTGAATCTCATCTTTGCTTAATGCCTTTCCCTTTCCATTAATCAGGTGTTTCACCTCTTTCTTTGAATATGCTGGCAGTGCTATCTTCTCATTCTTCCTTATGTGAATATAAAATACTTTCAGTGATTTAATTAGGATTAATAAGATTAATTTACATTTTTTCATTTATTATGCCATTCAAGACTTTTATTAATATGGCCAGTGGTACATTTTCAGAGTGAGCTGTCTTTTACATTGTGCTGTGCATGACAAACGTTCACAGCACACATTGGCAAAAGAAAGTGCAGCTATTAATCTAAGCAACTTACAATGGACACAAATACACTGTGCCGAAGGGCAGCAGATGTTTCTTATTAGTGGTAATGCATGGTTTTACAATGGATTGTAGACATCTGTGCAGTTACTGAGACATGGTTTAAAGCCATGGAAAGCACTCCATCAGTGCAGTGCTGCAATGCCTTCTGCACTTTTAGGCCAGCTATTACACAGGAATGGAAAAAAGTTGGAGGTGTGTCTATTTGCATTAAAAATACACCACAATGCTGATCCATCAGTATGACACACTTGAGCTTCTCAATGTCCATCTTACCTTAGACAAAGTCCCATGTCACATCCTTGCAAGCTATAGGTTCCCATCTATGACCAAGGCAAACTACAATACATTCTACCGATACTCCTCATTGAACTTAAGACTATACTCTTGAGTTTTTTAAACTACCGCAGTATAAATCGGGAATCATTCAGAACCCCTAATATGCAAGCCAAAAGATTCCTGGACTTTGTAAATGAAAACATATTGTCCAGTTACTCTGTACACCAACTAGGTGCATAAACTTCCTTAACCTGGACCTCATAAACATGGCTGAATGTTGCACCCAACCCTAGTATAATGTTCTCACTAATAAGGTCAGATGATAAAGCAGAATCCTTTGAAGTAAAGGTAAAAATATGGAAACTGGCTAACACTGGAACTTTCAGGAATTATTTGAGGGCAAAAATTCTTCTACTATGTGACACCCTAGCAAAATTTCAAACACCCCCAAACCCTGAGAACACTGCTGCATATGTAGTATTGTTCACAGAAACTCTATAATCATATTAACAGCTGCAGAGAGATAGTTGCACCTATCAGTATTAAGCACAGGATCAACTTGAAAAACAAGGCATCCTGGTGGAATCCCAACATTACTAGGTTGTATGACAAAAGGAAGAAAGTCATGGCAAAAATTAAAAGGTTCAATGCCAATCAAGGTAAAGAAAATCCCTCATCAACTTAAAGAAGTAGCTCAGGGACTTAATCAAGTCTATCAAAGTCAAATTTGAGGTAAAATTAGCCTCCCAGGACAAGAACAATCACAAACCTTTCCTCAGCTATGTCTATAACATCAAAGGCAATATTCAGCAATGTATCAAATTAACTTTAAATGGCACCACCTATATGGAACCAGAAGATGCAGCAAACCTCCTGGTCCACAAAATTGTCTCCAATTTTAACACCCTTTTCCTGCCAGATGCACTGTAAGAAATAACCACAACCTTAACTTCCCCAACTATCACTAGAGAACAGGTACTCAAGGCACTCTCAATGGCCAAGAGCACTGCATTGTTGGGTCTTGATAATATCACAGGATACCACATTGAAAGTATGAAACATGAAATATCAGGACCACTAGACAAATTGAGGGACTACGACTGTTATCCTGCTCTGCAAGGGCAGGCCATCCAAAGGACCCAGGGAATTATTGACCCATAAGCCTGACTAGCCTGATATTCAAAGCTATGGAGAGAATAATCATGGATATCCTAAATGATGACATAAGTAACCCACAAATGTTGGACCCAAATAATTTCAAATTTCAAGGGCAGGTCTTGCCTATTCATTCTGGTGGACTTCTTTGAGATGATCACCAAAGCAATGGATGATGGCAAAATGGTGCATACTATCTACCTCAACCTGTTCAAGGCATCTGATAAATTATTCCACTTGGGCATTGTAGAAAAGCTCAGTAAACTAGGTATAAATACCTGTATCACACAACGTG